>NW_026136716.1:438345-613345 GCF_905237075.1 Dicentrarchus labrax
GTGGGTTATAATGTAAACGATCACAGACCTGTTGGATCAATAACTTCCAGCCGGTTTGATCAGGAATGTGTTTCTATGTAAATACACTCTTCAAAGCAGCATGTGTCTCTTTTTGTACTTTGTGCAGTTTTTCAGAATAAAATGTAAAAAGTTGTGAAAAGTCTGCAGCTACAGTTCAGATCCTGAAACCTGATCCTCTCTCTTCCCTTTTGTCCTGAGACCCTCCCCGAGCCTCAGAGCCTGAAACCAGAGCGGTCTGACCTCCTTCCAGGAACACAACGCACATTTCAGCCTGTTCACTCGTTCGTTTAATGACACACACACTGATTCACTGCTGAGGCTCGTTCATGGAGAAAAGTTGCTCCTAACTTTTCTCCAGTGTGAAATGAATCCAGAGGAAGTTGTCTGCTAACTGCTAACAGCTCATCCACAGATTTTAAAAGGTACATTAATATTATAATGTAGTTAAAGCAGAAGTCTTGTTGGTGGTGTGGCGCCCTCTGGTGGTGAAAACTGTCTGCTGCAGTTTCAGTGTAAAATCAGTAAATATAATAACTAATGTAAGTTGTTTATGTCTAAAATAATGAGAAATATGTTCACAAAGATCATTATTTATCAGTGTAATGATTAAAAAAATGAACAGGAACAGGAAACAAAGTTCAGCTGGTTGTTGTTGTGATCTACAGGAACTATTGTTAATTATTAAACTGATGAATGAACCTTTAAAGCTGCTTTACAGATCGAGGAGCCTCTCAGCAGTTATAATATTATCATCAGAACATCGGAACCAAATCAATACAAACTTTAATATTCCAGCAGAAAATAAATCACAGTAATCTGAATTTAAATAAAGTTTTTAGCTTTAATTTAACATAAAGATATTTACACATAAAATGACCTATAAATACAACATTCACATTAATGATATTCAGCTTTATTGATTCTAAATGCAGCTCTG
This sequence comes from Dicentrarchus labrax, assembly GCF_905237075.1. Classification (NCBI taxonomy): domain Eukaryota; kingdom Metazoa; phylum Chordata; class Actinopteri; family Moronidae; genus Dicentrarchus; species Dicentrarchus labrax. Next base: position 439,304 of record NW_026136716.1, read on the forward strand.
ATGTATCAATAATTAATGATCATCATTATTAAATTACTGATTATTTAGAGACATTTTTTTACATAAAAAGTCAGATATATTTATTATTTAATAAACTGTAAAAAAAATTAGTTTAAAATTAAAGTTTAATACTGTTAATAAGTTTATAAAATGATGTAAAATTAGTGACATTATCAGTAAAAGTATTAGTTGTGTATTTGAATGGATTAGTTAGTGAACTGACAGATATGTTGTATAATGATGGAAGTTGAATAAATGTTGTTTATCAGTGTATAAGCATTGGTAAACTGTCCAAATACAGTTGTTATCAGTGTAAACAGCAATAATTACTGTAATCTCACAGATAATGACTTTTATTACAGTTCTATAACTTTTAACATTCACATTAAAATAATAATAATCCAATAATAACAGCACTCTGCTGTAAATGTAAGTCTGATTATTGTATTATAGCAGAGTTCACCTGGATTTATAGATCATTGTATTTACAGTGTAAATATCTGTCATTAAACATTATAAAGACAGAAAGTTAGAGAAATCTGAGTTTCTGTCAAATTAAAGTTAAAAATAGTTTTTATTAAGTTATTTTCTGTTATTTTAGTGCATTTTCTGGCATCCAGCTGCTGGAATATTAATATTTTTTCTTTTGGTTCCTTTAAATATTTTCTTAAAACTTTTCTTTTTGTGCTTTTAGGAATATTTGATGTTTTTATTTTCAATGTTTGTATTCTTATTTATTTGTTTGTTTATTAATCAGTGCTCGAGTTCTTATTGTCATTTTATCGGCCTGGTTTGGTTTTTATTTGTTATCTCTATTCAGCACTTTGGAACATTGTTAAGAGTTAAAATAGAGAATAAAGTTTATTATTATTATTATTATTATTATTATTATTGATTACTGATTGTTTGGCCGATTGTCTTCTTCTTCTTCTTCTTCTCCTCAACCATCAATACATCTGATCAATAAAAATGAACCAACATGTTCTTTGTTGAAGAGTTTTACAATAAAAAGAAACAAACTGGTGGGGGCTCACTTTTTATTTCACACACTGATTATTTACACTTGATGCCACAGACGATCAATAAATTAACTATTTCCAGACGATCAATCGACACATTGCTGATGTTTCTCAGTAATTGACGGTTTCCAGAGGATTCCTGTCTAAAGTCTTCAGCAGAAATTAATATTGAATGATGGAAGGCAGCTGGTTCCAGTGATTGATTATATCTGAAGTTGCAGTGACTGGACAGTAACTGTGAGACTGCGCAGAATTCAAGGTTGAATTTGTGTTAATTGTTCGCAGCTTCCTGGAGGAACTAAAACAGAAATAAATAATGTTATTTAAAGGAAAGTTGAGTCAACTAATGCTGACCCAACTGCTGTGCAGCTGGAATAAAGTACGTGCAGCCGATGTTATACAGAAATAAAAACAGAGTTAAGGGTCCAGAATGTGGCAAGAATGTAAAATAAAAGTATGTTTTAGTTTTATTAGTGTATAATAACCTACAATTATAAACCGTTGTGTTCGTATTTATATGTACAGACGGTCCACCAAAGGAACACCGGCGCTTTAGATAATCACATGGAGCAGAAGTTGTTCTGTCAGCTGTGAACGGTCAAACCGCCTCAGTGACCTTTATTTACCTCCGCTGCTCTCTCCGGTACATTTGTGTTTCTTCAAGATGTGCAGCTGAGTGAATCTCCTGTCGCACACGCTGCAGCTGAACGGTCTCTCTCCCGTGTGAACTCTCAGGTGGCGGCTCAGATTCCCTCCTTCGCGAAACGTTTTACCACAAACGGAACAACTAAACGGTTTCTCCTCCGTGTGAACGGTCGAGTGTCGCGTCAGAGTTCCCTTATCTCGAAATCTCCTCCCGCACACTGAGCAACTGAAGGGTTTTTCCCCCGTGTGGACACTTGAGTGCTGCGTCAGATGTTCCTTTCGTGCGAATGTCTTCCCGCAGACGGAGCAGCTGAATGGTCTCTCCCCCGTGTGGATTCTCATGTGTTTGGACAGTTTGCTCCCTACGCTGAAGCTGGCTTTACAGACGGAGCAGCTGAACGGTTTCTCTCCCGTGTGAACTCGTATGTGTGAGGTCAGAGTGGAGCTCCGGGCGAATCCTTTGTCGCAGAAAGGACAGCTGAAGGGTTTCTCTCCCGTGTGGATCCTCATGTGCGTGACGACGTTCCCTCTCTGTTTGAAGGTTTTCTTACAGACAGAGCAGCTGAAATGTTCTCCTTCTGAGTGCAGTCTCATGTGAGCACTGTACGATTCCTCCCGGGTGTAACTCTTCCCACAGATTGAGCAGCTGAAGTGTTTCTCCTCAGTGGGGACATCACTGTCCTCCTGCACGTACACCCTGTAGCCGAAACTCATTGCACATTCAGAGGAGCTGAACGAGGTGTCTCCTGTGTTACACTCCATAATCCTCACAGGTCCTTCCTCGTCACGCAACCGGCGCTCTCTGGTGTCCTCCCAGTCCCAGCTGTCGTCACTCTCTGGCTCAGAGGAGTCTGATGTACTGTCGTCAGTGGCGGTTTCTGGTCCTCCACAGTCTCTGTTCTCTTCAGCGTGATGAAGCTGTGAAGACTGTGGTTTCTCTTCGTGGTCTTCTTCAGTCTTCACAGGGAGAGGAGTGAATGTGAACCCTCCAAGCTGCTCTCCCTCCTGACTGGTCCAGAGTTCCTCCTGTTCCTCTTTAATGTGTGGCAGCTCTGGTGGTCCCTCCCTCCACTCCTGCTCTTCTTTAATCACCAACAGCTGCCGGACGTCTGAGGAGAACAATGACAACACGTTAAAATCAAACTACAATATATATATGACAGTAATATATCTGTTTTATATCTGTAATATATCACTAATATATCTGTATTATTATATCTGTAATATATCTGTATTCTCTGTATTATATCTGTAATATATGTTATATAATCACTAATATATCTATTATTATATTTGTAATATATCTGTATTATTATATCTGTATTATATCTGTATTATTATATCTGTAATACATCTGTATTCTCTGTAATATCTGTAATATATCTGTTATATATCTGTATTCTCTGTATTATATCTGTAATATATCTGTAATATATCTGTTATATATCTGTAACATATCTGTATTATTATATCTGTAATATATCTGTATTCTCTGTATTACATCTGTAATATATCTGTATTATATCTGTAATATATTTGTAATCTCTGTATTGTATCTGTAATATATCTGTTATATATCTGTATTCTCTGTATTATATCTGTAATATATCTGTATTATTATATCTGTAACATATCTGTAATATATCTGTTATATATCTGTAACATATCTGTATTATTATATCTGTAATATATCTGTATTCTCTGTATTATATCTGTAATATATATGTAATCTCTGTATTGTATCTGTAACATATCTGTTAAATATCACTAATATATCTGTATTATTATATCTGTAATATATCTGTAATATATCTGTATTATTATATCCGAAATATATCTGTAATTCCTTTTATTAATGTGATCAATAAACTGAGGATCAATATAATAATGTGATCAATAAACAGAGCCTCACTATAATAATGTGATCAGTAAACAGAGGGTCAATATAATTATGTGATCAATAAACAGGATCAATATAATAATGTGATCAGTAAACAGAAGATCAATATAATAATGTGATCAATAAACAGGATCAATATAATAATGTGATCAGTAAACAGAGGATCAATATAATAATGTGATCAATAAACAGGATCAATATAATAATGTGATCAATAAACAGAGGATCAATATAATAATGTGATCAATAAACAGGATCAATATAATAATGTGATCAATAAACAGGATCAATATAATAATGTGATCAGAAAACATCAATTAATTGATTAATTAGTCAATAACTATATTGATTAGCATTCAGAGACTCACACTCACCTGAATCACCTTCATCCTCATCTGCACCTGGAACACAACAGATATTGATCATTCAGCAGATATTGATCAGTCAGCAGATATTGATCAGTCAGCAGTGGTGTTGCTCAGTCAGCAGATACTGATCAGTCAGCAGTGGTATTGATCAGTCAGCAGATACTGATCAGTCAGCAGATACTGATCAGTCAGCACTGGTATTGATCAGTCGGCAGTGATATTGATCAGTCAGCAGTGGTATTGCTCAGTCAGCACTGGTATTGCTCAGTCAGCAGATATTGATCAGTCAGCAGTGGTATTGATCAGTCAGCAGTGATATTGATCAGTCAGCAGTGGTATTGATCAGTGTACGAGTAACCCTAACCCAGAGTACGGCTGTAATAAACCAAAGAAAATCTTGGTCGACCGAAGTCCTGAAATTTCGACTAAAAATCGACTGGGGGGGGTCACGGAAAATGTTAAGATTAATTAGCTGTGCAGTACTTGGTAGCCTTGTCCGCCTAAATAATAATATAAATAAATATAAAAAAAAACAGTAGGCTATTTGCAGTATATTAAATCGTTTTTGACCTCATTATTTTGCACTGAAATGACACACTCAAGTCTGTCGGCTCTGACAGCGTTGCATCATGCGCACCTGCGCAATATCATAGCCTATGATTTCCGAAAATAGTACTTTGTCAACTAGTGATATGAGCACAAGAACTGTTGAGGAATATGCAACATAATTTAGAAAATTGTTTTTGTCATATGTTATAATAACTCACAGACACTATAATTTCAGCCACTCTGTGCATGTCCTTGCACAGAGTGAGGCTGAACATAGGAGCTCAGCTTCGCGGCTGAGAGTGGAATAGACTATTAACTTAAAGCTTTTACTCTTAAACACAAAAGGCACGTCCACTTTAATAAAAAAAGATAAAGCATAGGCTCAAAACAAATACAAACAGTGGGCACAGCGCAATTGTGCATTAGGCTCCAAAAAATAAAAAATAATAAAGTGCCCAAATCCAATAAATAATACTAGAAATAAATGTGCACAATAATAAAAGGGAACCATAAAAGTACAACATGTTATTTAGCCACATTTTAAACCGAAACAAAATAAAGTGCATAACAACAACAACGTAGGCTCACTCAGAACAAATAAAAAATAAATAAATCAAATGCCCAAATCCACAAGTATTTCAAATAAATGTGCAAAATTATAAAATGTTATTAATGTCAAAAACGAAATAATGGAAAACAATGAAATAAACAAATGGCTACTCACTCACAGAGAGTACAATCAGTGTCCACTGTCCACAAACTATGCACACTTTTTTGTGTTGCATGCGAGAAACACTAGCATATCCACGTTCTTTGGAAGGAGACAACTTCTTGCTTTATTGACAATAAATCCCGCCTTGGAGAAAATGCGTTCAGAAGGCGTGGATATTGCAGCGATACAGAGCAGTCGCTTTGCAACTCGGGCCAGGCTCGGGTATCTGTCTTGGTTTTTGTTCCACCACCCCAATGGTCCAGAGTCAATTTTGGTTCTGTCCTGAAGATAGTTTTTCATTTCTTCTGTGCTTCTCCCACCTGATTCTGTAGAAACCAGATCTTCCTCATCTCCGCACAACAGCATAGCAATCTCCTTCTCTTTGTCGGTTTTCAGTTTTTTTGACACATGTTGCTCCTCACCGCCAGGTTCACCTGTGCCTGTGGCTGCGCTGAGTGCACTCAGTCGGTCTGCGAGCTGTGCAACTACTGTATAGGCCTTGTCTCGTTTGGCATCATCCAGAAAAGACAGCTGCTTAAAACGAGGGTCTACTACTGCAGCTGTAATATATACACTGTTGGTCATCATCATTTGGTTTTTAAACTCCCACCTACTGTCCATTCCTTTGACCAGCTTGCTTTTAATTTTTTTGGTAATGGGGCTGTCATCATCCGTGATGGCCAGGTGACGTTTCTTTAAGTTTGCCAGCATGTGTACTGTTGCAGACAGGGACGTGTTGTCCTCTTCAGACAGCAGCTCGGTCAGGGTTGTCATCGGTTTCAGCACATTTTTAATGTCCTCTACCGCATTCCAGTGTGCTGTGGTAAGGTCCAGTGTACTGCTGTCACTCTTCTTCGTAAAGTTTGGGTCAGACAGCAATGCGGGAATGGGCCAGCGTTGCTCCAGCTGTCGCTCCAAAATTGAAAATGTTGAGTTCCAACGTGTAGACACATCCTGAATTAGTTCATGCTGAGGGACATTTTGCTGCTCCTGCTTCTGTTTTAGTCCAGTTTATGCTCTGTGCCCGTTTTTGAAATGTCCCACCAGATGACGCAGCCACGGCACGACAAATTGGCTCTTGTTTGAGTGCAGCGTTAATACAGAGCTGGAATGTGTGCCCGGCGCACCTGACGCCCTGCATCTCTGGCCATTCATGTGATTCCTTTAGTGTTTGCACACAGAGTGCCATATTAGCCGCGTTGTCACATAAAACAGAAACTCTCTTTGCTTCTGGAATTCCAAAGGTATCAGCAACTTCAGATAATCGCGCAGCAATGTTTCTTCCTGTGTCCGCCTCTTCTATTTGTTTTGTCTCAAGCACAAGACTCTGTGCTTTCCAGTCTCCATCAATGAAATGGGCAGTCACTGTCATATAGGACTCCATTCTAAGAGATGTCCACATATCTGTGGTCAAGCTCAGTGCCTCGCTGTGTTGTATTAATTCTGAAACTTTCTTTTTGAGTCCCTCATATTTTGCAGTTAGTGCATGCATGATTGTGTGGCGTGCTGGCACTGTATATCCTGGTTCCAAAACTTTTAACAAGTTCTTAAAACCTTGGCCCTCCACAACAGCAATTGGCCTCATATCCTGAGCAATAAAGTTGACAATTCCTTCCGTGACATTATTTTTGCGTTTGGATGATAGAGGAGGCTTAACATCCAGCGTGGTCTGGGTTTGTCTGGGAGATGCTACCGTCATTGAGGGCGGGTGCGCCTGCAGTTATAAAACGATTATTAGACTAAAACATTGAAATATTTCAATTCTGATATGTTCATATAGCCTACTCAAAACAGACGGGGCAACCTAACGCAGACAAGTTAGCTTACCGTTTTTAGGTGATATGCCATGTTTGTAGTCAAGCTGTGATATGCAAACTGTTGCTTGCAAACTTTGCATTCGCCTTTTTTTCCGTTATCTATTTTTGTAAAATGCTGCCACACTGCCAATGTTTTTGACATGGTAGAGGAGGACTGACTGTAAATGAAACGCTCACAATTAAATAAATAATCAGCAAACACCAAACCAAGGCCTTCTAGTACTTTCTTCAATCTGTCTCCAGTGGGTAAAGCTAATCCAAAAAAAGGGGTGTGTTCTGAAGACAGACTGTTACCTGTGAAACAGGGGTGCTCTGAAAACACCCCCATTAGCAATTAGTGCTTTCTACCTGATGAAATTAACACGGCAAAAAAATCGACCAATCAGAATTTTGGTCGAGCCAGAACGTATCGACCAATAAATCAACTAGTCGACTGGGAGATTACAGCCCTAGTGCAGAGAAGCTCATACAGGAGAGAGAAGTTTATTTCTAAAACCTGACAGTCAAGAGTTGGGACCAGGAAGCAGAGCTGCTGTCTTACACACTTCTCTGCTCTTCCATTAGTACAGTCACCCACCCAAAACCCCATAGAGACTGTGTCTGTCCCCCGACCACCTAAATTATTTCAAGAAATACAAACAAGAAGAGATCAAAATAAAAATTAAAACCAACTCCTCAGTAGCACAAAATAAGAGAATGAAATGTGGACTGTTAAATATCAGGTCTCTGTCCTCTAAAGCTGTTTTAGTGAATGAATTAATATCAGATTATGATATTGATTTACTTTGTCTTACTGAGACCTGGTTGTCCCACGAGGAGTATGTTAGCCTAAATGAATCCACACCCCCCCCTCTCCCCCCGTCATATTAATACTCACATTCCTCGAGGCACTGACCGAGGAGGTGGAGTAGCAGCCATATATGATTCGAGCGTTTTAATGGACCCTAAACTTAAACTAAATTATAATTCATTTGAAAGCTTGTTCTTAGTCTTTCTCACCCAAACTGGAAAACACTGCAGCCAGTTCTATTTGTTATAGTGTACCGCGCTCCTGGACCGTACTCTGATTTTATATCTGAATTCTCAGAGTTTTTATCAAGTTTAGTCCTTAAATCAGATAAAGTAATTATTGTAGGTGATTTTAATATTCATGTGGATGTTGACAATGACAGTCATTTATCTCATTAATAGACTCAATTGGCTTCTTCTTCGTCTGAGTGTAAATAAACCAACTCATTGTTTTAATCATACTCTTGACCTTGTTCTATCATATGGCACTGATATTGAACATTTAATAGTCTTCCCACATAATCCTTTCCTATCTGACCCTAACCCTTAACTTTTTAATTCATACTATTAGATTATAAGCCATTAGGCAAAACTTCCTACAGCAGATGTCTATCTGACAGTGCTGTAGCTAAATTTAAGGAAGAGATTCCTTCAGTGTTTACTTCAATGCCATGTCTGAATATAACAGAGTCCTATAATAACTTTAGTCCCTCTGAAATTGATAATCTTGTCGATAGTGCTACAGGCTCACTACGATCAACATTAGACTCTATTGCTCCTATAAAAAGGAAATTATTAAAACATAGGAGACTAGCACCGTGGTATAACTACCAAACCCGCCAGTTAAAACAAATAGCTAGGAAATCTGAAAGGAAATGGCGCTCTTCCAAATTATCAGAATATCGCTCAATTTGGCATGATAATCTTAAAACTTATAGAAAGGCCCTCCGTAATGCCAGAGGAGCCTATTACTCAGCACTAATAGAAGAAAATAAGAATAACTCTAGGTTCCTCTTCAGCACTGTAGCCAGGCTGACAGAGAGTCACAGCTCTATTAAGCCACATATCCCCATAAACTTAAGTAGCAATGACTTCATGAGCTTCTTCTATAATAAAATTATTACTATTAGAGAAAAAATGTATCACCAACTGCCATCAACACTTATCAGTGGCTCTCCAAGTTCAGGAACTTTAACTAATGTAAACTCAGATATATATTTAGACTGTTTTTCTGCTATCGATCTTCATCAGTTAACTTCAATCATTTCTTCATCGAAGCCATCAACCTGTCTATTAGACCCGATCCCAACTAGGCTGCTTAAAGAAGTTGTTCCCTTAATTGGCACTTCTTTACTGGATATGATTAATCTTTTAATATGGATATGATTAATTTCTTTATTATCAGTATATGTACCACAGTCCTTTAAAGTAGCTGTAATTAAACCCCTTCTTAAGAAGCCCACTCTTGACCCAGGGGTTTTAGCTAACTATAGACCGATCTCTAACCTCCCCTTCCTCTCTAAGATTCTGGAGAAAGTAGTCGCCAAAGAGTTGTGTGACTTTCTACATAACAATAGTTTATTTGAGGATTTTCAGTCAGGATTTAGAGTTCATCACAGCACAGAGACAGCTCTGGTTAAAGTTAATAATGACCTTCTGATTGCTTCTGACAATGGACTTGTCTCTGTACTTGTATTATTAGATCTTAGTGCTGCATTTGACACCATTGACCATAATATTCTTTTACAGAGACTTGAGCATCAAATTGGCATTAAAGGAACCGCACTAAGCTGGTTTAAGTCATATTTATCAGATCGCTCGCAGTTTGTACATGTTAACGATGAATCTTCAGTAAATACTACAGTTAGTCACGGAGTTCCACAAGTTTCTGTACTTGGACCAATACTATTTACTTTATATATGCTCCCTTTAGGAAACATTATTAGGAATCACTCCATTAACTTTCAATGTTATGCAGATGATACGCAGTTATATCTATCGATGAAGCCCGATGAAATTAATCAATTATCTAAATTACAAACATGTCTTAAGAACATAAAATCCTGGATGACCTGCAATTTTCTGATGTTAAACTCAGAAAAAAACGAAATTCTTGTACTTGGCCCCAAAAACCTTAGAGACTCACTGTCTAAAGATATAGTTACTCTAGATGGCATTAACTTGGCCTCTAGCACCACTGTCAGGAATCTTGGAGTTATCTTTGATCAGGATTCGTCATTTAACTCCCACATAAAGCAGACCTCTAGGACTGCCTTCTTTCATTTACGTAATATTAGAAAAATTAGACACATCCTATCACAGACAGATGCAGAAAAACTAATCCATGCATTTGTTACTTCAAGGCTGGATTACTGCAACTCTTTATTATCAGGTTGCCCCAATAAGTCCATTAAAACGCTCCAATTAATTCAGAACGCTGCAGCACGAGTACTGACAGGAACTAGAAAAAGAGATCACATCTCTCCTGTACTAGCTTCTCTGCATTGGCTCCCTGTAAAATGTAGAATTGAATTTAAAATCCTCCTCCTCACCTATAAAGCTCTTCATGGTCAGGCCCCTTCATATCTTAAAGAGCTCATAGTACCCTATTACCCCACTAGAACACTACGTTCTCTGAATGCTGGGCTACTTGTGGTTCCTATAGTCTCTAAAAGTAGAACAGGAGCCAGAGCCTTCAGTTACCAAGCTCCTCTCCTGTGGAACCAGCTTCCAGTTGTGGTTCGGGAGGCAGACACCCTCACCACATTCAAGAGTAGGCTTAAGACATTCCTCTTTGATAAAGCTTATAGTTAGGGCTGGATCAGGTGAGTCCTGAACCATCCCTTAGTTATGCTGCTATAGGCCTAGACTATCGGGGGATTTCCCATGGTGCACTGAGCTCCTCCCTTCCTCTCTCTTTCTGCACTCATTCATGTCCCATTAATGCATGTTACTAACTTCACTTCTTCCCCGGAGTTCTTGTGCTTTCTCGTCTTGCAGGTTCTTATCGATCCTGGTGGAGCCTCCTGCCATGGTCCTGCTTGACTGCACTTGCCAATATGACTGATATTATTGTTATTATTGTTATCATAAGTATTATTATTGCTACGGTCACTGTTGTTGCTGTTGTCACTGCTCATTGTCCCCAATCGTTGCTGTTGTCATGTTCATCATCATCAGTCACTACTATTAGTGTAGTTGTTGCTACTGTTGTTGCTGTGCACCTGTCTGTCTGTCTGTCTGTCTCTCTCTCTCTCTCTCTCTCTCTCTCTCTCTCTCTCTCTCTCTCTCTCTCTCTCTCTCTCTCTCTCTCTCTCTCACCCCAACTGGTCGAGACAGACGACCACCCACCTAGAGCCGAAGGATCTGTCCTAGGTTTCTGCCTTTTAACAGGCAGTTTTTCCTTGCCCTTGTCTCCAAGGTCTTGCTCATGGTGGTACTGTTGGGTCTCTGTAATTAATGTTAAAGAGTTCGGTCTAGACCTGCTCTATTTGAAAAGTGTCCTGAGATAACTTGTTATGAATTGGCGCTATACAAATAAAATTGAACTGAAAATTGAAAAATTGAATACGATCTCTTTTCCTAGTTCCTGTCAGTACTCTATGGAGGACTAAAAGTGCCTACATTAAATAAATAAATACACCATCAAATTATTACTTAAATGTGTCATTAGTTTATTAAAATACGGATTCATTTTATTACACTAAACAAATACCGTAAAGACTAGAAAAGCTGTGCTGGTTAAAATAGAAGCTCCCCATCAAAATTTAGAATCCTCAATAATTAATTGATTATAGGTCTGGGTCCGCATAGGACGGTGTCTGGGTCCGGACTCGGACCACGGTCGGCCTGTTAGTGACCTCTGACCTAGAAAGTTCATGAAGATCTTCCTGGCACTTCAGACCAAAGCAAGGGATCAGGCTAGATTCGCATTAGCCCCACCCACTGAGTTTGATGGATCAGTTTGACAGATTAAAGTAATTCATGAAATACTTAAATAGTGAATTAATTATATCTGTATTTTACATAAAATTAATCGGTATTTTAATTAACTAATGACACATTTAAGTAATTATTTAATGGTGTATTTATTTATTTAATCGTGGCACTTTTAGTCCACTTTTTTTTTAGTGATATTGATCAGTCAGCAGATATCGATCAGCAGTGATATTGATCAGCAGTGATATGGATCAGCAGTGATATGGATCAGCAGTGATATTGATCAGCAGATATTGATCAGCAGTGATATTGATCAGCAGATATTGATCAGCAGTGATATGGATCAGCAGTGATATTGATCAGCAGTGATATGGATCAGCAGTGATATGGATCAGCAGTGATATGGATCAGCTGATATTGATCAGCAGTGATATGGATCAGCAGTGATATGGATCAGCAGTGATATTGATCAGCAGTGATATGGATCAGCAGTGATATTGATCAGCAGTGATATTGATCAGCAGTGATATTGATCAGCAGATATTGATCAGCAGTGATATGGATCAGCAGTGATATTGATCAGCAGTGATATTGATCATCAGTGATATGGATCAGCAGTGATATTGATCAGCAGTGATATTGATCAGCAGATATTGATCAGCAGTGATATTGATCAGCAGTGATATGGATCAGCAGTGATATTGATCAGCAGTGATATTGATCAGCAGTGATATGGATCAGCAGTGATATTGATCAGCAGATATTGATCAGCAGTGATATGGATCAGCAGTTATATTGATCAGCAGTGATATGGATCAGCAGTGATATGGATCAGCTGATATTGATCAGCAGTGATATGGATCAGCAGTGATATGGATCAGCAGTGATATTGATCAGCAGATATGGATCAGCAGTGATATGGATCAGCAGTGATATGGATCAGCAGTGATATGGATCAGCAGTGATATTGATCAGCAGTGATATGGATCAGCAGTGATATGGATCAGCAGTGATATTGATCAGCAGATATTGATCAGCAGTGATATGGATCAGCAGTGATATGGATCAGCAGTGATATTGATCAGCAGTGATATTGATCAGCAGTGATATGGATCAGCAGTGATATTGATCAGCAGTGATATTGATCAGCAGTGATATGGATCAGCAGTGATATGGATCAGCAGTGATATTGATCAGCAGTGATATTGATCAGCAGTGATATGGATCAGCAGTGATATGGATCAGCAGTGATATTGATCAGCAGTGATATTGATCAGTGTGTGGAACCAACCTGCAGTGTGAACAGCGTCCAGTAGTGTGTGTGACATTGTCTCTCATTGACAGCAGCTGCTCCTCCACACACACACTCCGTTACACCTTCGGCTCCGTCTATTTCCTGCTAGCAAGCTAAGCTAAGTGCATTAGCTCGCTGTGGCGGCGGGAGATCGTTGTCATGGTAACCGCTGGCAGACTCTGTTCACGCGGATCCTTCTGGACTTTGGGACATTTGGTCTCCGTGAGAGACAGTTTGGTCTCTATGGAAGCTGCTCCGACCCGCTGTGAGGCCCGGTTCCGGTTCCGGTTCCGGCTCCGTCTGCGTCCTGCTAGCACGCTAGGCTAACCTCCTTTAGCATCAACAGGAAGTGAGAGTCCAGTTAAAGCACACACACAGACATATATATAACGTTATATATATAGAGATAGATACAGATAGATACAGATATAGATATATATAAATATAGATATAGATATACAGGCTCTGCTGCTGCTCTCACACCGGATCTGAAGCGGACGGACGCGGTTAGCATGTTGGCATGTTAGCCGCAGGAAGGACGCTCATTCCGCCCTCCTCTGATTGGCTAGCGTCCGCTGGTTAGTTCAGGCACGAGGAGTGCTGATTGGTTAGCGTGAGGCTGAGAGTATCAGTGTAAGCCAATCAGAGGCAGAGGAAGGCGGGACACCGTCATAGCAGGATTTCAAAATAAACGCGATCGAAGCTTTTATTTTGAAAATGAAAATGAATCCAGTTAATTGTTTCATTTTATATGAAATAAATCTGTATTATATAAATTATTGATCCTTTTTGCTAAATCATGGTTTATAACTATCAATTATAAAAAGTGTTTTTTTGAGTGAACTCAAACTTTATATAAAATATATAATAATAAATAATACTGTAAAACTTCAATAAACTTTATTGATCTAATTTACTGTTTGTAAATAAAGTTAAAATTCAGACCGTATCTCTCAGGGCTCGGTTCTTGTCCTGCAGTTACTGAGTTCAGGCCAGCTGACAGTCTTGCCTGGGCCCGGGACGAGATAATCTTAGATGGCCCCCCCCACGCCCAGATCTCTCCTTTTCCCTATATAATAATAAATGCTATATATTTTCCATAGTTGACTTTTTCTCTACTTCAAAGGAGAACAGCAAGCATGGTAGGCAAAATAAGGCCTTTTTTGAGCTGCTATATACTATCCAGTCCCTATCGATGTTTTCCCTTCCATTGTGGGATGTGGAATGTGTCAAATAGTTTGGGAATTCCCTGCCCTCTGCATCTGCTGGCAATTCCTTTGCCCTCTCTGAGAAAGGCGTTCATTTGGCCATCACACGTACGAGGTTCACTCTATCAGAGTCGGTCATTCTAGTTGGCCATAATGCAGGATCGCTGAAATTAAGTGTGTGATCAGTCTCTGATCCATTCTGCTCAGACTCTCCGACGGGGCCGCTCCACTGTGACTCTCTCTCTCTTTCTCTCTCTCTGTCTCTCTCTCTCTCTCTCTCACCGGTAGCCTGACTCTGTCCCTCCGCTCCAGGGCAGCAGGCCCCTCCCGCATCACTCTCTCTGTCACCTGACTGCAGCTGGATCTCTCTCCTCTCTGTCTCATCCTCTCTGACGGAGCTACCAAACTCAACTGTTTCTGTCGGAGATAACGTGTTGTGTCAGGCTTTTATACCAGCTGATGGACGTTAACATTAGAGCTTTGACTTTACCAGTTCCAGCTTCACCGTCACCAACTTTTTTGAAATATTTGTTTAGAAAATCTCTAAGGCCTCTATTTTCTTCTTCTCTTCTTCTCTTTTCTTTCCTTTTCTGAGCACCGGACTCGTGCTGACCGGACATTTTGAGCGTACTGAACTTCAAATCAAATGACAACATCAAATTTTGATCAGTGGCCAAACCATTTTTGTGTTGGGGGTGGGGGGGTTCTTGACCACTATTTCATGGACATTTAGGAAGAAAACAAATAAAAAGCTTTTATGTAACTCAAATATTACATATTTTTTCCACAAATAGGCCTATTTTTATTTTCATTTTTTTTAAATGATTCCATAATTTAATGAGGGCACAGTTCTAAAGTGAAGGGAAGAAGTGAAGTTAGTAACATGCATTAATTGAACATGAATGAGTGCAGAAAGAGAGAGGAAGAGAGGAGCTCAGTGCACCATGGGAAATCCCCCGATAGTCTAGGCCTATAGCAGCATAACTAAGGGATGGTTCAGGACTCACCTGATCCAGCCCTAACTATAAGCTTTATCAAAGAGGAATGTCTTAAGCCTACTCTTGAATGTGGTGAGGGTGTCTGCCTCCCGAACCACAACTGGAAGCTGGTTCCACAGGAGAGGAGCTTGGTAACTGAAGGCTCTGGCTCCTGTTCTACTTTTAGAGACTATAGGAACCACAAGTAGCCCAGCATTCAGAGAACGTAGTGTTCTAGTGGGGTAATAGGGTACTATGAGCTCTTTAAGATATGAAGGGGCCTGACCATGAAGAGCTTTATAGGTGAGGAGGAGGATTTTAAATTCTATTCTACATTTTACAGGGAGCCAATGCAGAGAAGCTAGTACAGGAGAGATGTGATCTCTTTTCCTATTGGATCTTTATTATTTTAATGTGAATGTTAAAAGTTATAGAACAGTAATAAAAGTCATTATCTGTGAGATTACAGTAATTATTGCTGTTTACACTGATAAAAACTGTATTTGGACAGTTTACCTTATACACTGATAAACAACATTTATTCTACTTCATCATTATACAACATATCTGTCAGTTAACTAATACATTAAAATACACAACTAATACTTTTACTGTTAATGTCACTGATTTTATATCATTTTATAAATGAATTTAACAGTTTAATCTCTTAAATAAACTGTTTACAAAATGTACTTTAATCATTTTATGTGAAAAAAATGAAATTTTCTTTAAATAATCAGTAATTACTGATTCTTTACAGTTACAGATTGTTCACGTTATTTTACATTAAAAATGGAAATTCACAGGATGGTTTTGCTTATATATATATATGTGTGTACATATATATAGTATACAGAAATGTTTACAGTTTAAACAAACACATCGATTGTTTCCTTTTTAAAAGGCCAAAATAAACAAGTAAACATAGTAACATATGACATGAAGACGCCCTGAAGACGTTCTGAAGACGATCCGCCTCTGGGCCGTTCTTGTGGGATTCGAAGACGTGCGGCTCACAGAGCCAAACTGCGACACAGACACAGATTTCTAAAGCCGAGCCCGTGGGATTTCGGGGTTAGTTACAATATGACCAGTTGTACTGATCCGGTTTAACCAAACATTCTCTGGTGGAGCTCCGCTAACACTCATAAAGACAGTCGATCCATCAGCTCGCCATTTACTGCGGAGTCCGTTTGTGTTTCCTCAGTGAGATCGTCAGGTAGATAACACAAACACAATCCTTTGTTTCAGCACTGGTTGTTCACACGGACTGATTTCAGTCAGAGAACAGTTACTCTACAGGTGACATCAAACACTTTAAAGAAATAAACTGAATCCATTATAAACCAATGATTGGTGTCACAGCAAGAGAGGAGGAGAATCATTTAGTAACAACAGGTCAATGATCATGTGACTGTTTTTCAGCTGGACTTGGTCTCAGGTTTGTAGTCAGTGTTTCGGAGCAGCCTCACTTACCGCTGCTCTCACCAGCACACTTGTGTTTCTTAAAAATATCAAGGCGAGAGAATCTTTTATCACAAACCCTGCAGCTGAAGGGTCTCTCTCCCGTGTGAATCCTCGTGTGTCGTCTCAAAATCCTCCGATCTCGAAATCTTTTAGCACAAACTGAGCAAGCGAACGGTTTCTCCTCCGTGTGGACAGCCAGGTGTTGTTTCAGAGTTCCCTTCTGAGCGAATGTTTTACCACAAACAGAACAACTGAACGGTTTCTCCCCGGTGTGGGTTCTCATGTGTTTGGACAAGGTGCTTCTGTCACTGAAACATTTAGTGCAGACGGAGCATGTGAACGGTTTCTCTCCTGTGTGAACTCTTAAGTGTGTGGTCAAACCAGAGTTGACTGCAAATCTCCGACCGCAGACAGAGCAGCCAAACGGTCTCTCTCCTGTGTGCGTTTTCATGTGTTTGGACAAAGTCTTCCCGACACTGAAACTGGCCTTACAAACGGAGCAGCTGAAAGGTTTCTCTCCCGTGTGAACTCTTAGGTGTGAGGTCAGCGTGGAGCTTCGGGCGAACCTTGTACCGCAGACGGAGCAGCTGAAGGGTTTCTCTCCTGTGTGGATCCTCATGTGTTGTCTCAGAGTCGTCTTATGTGTGAATCTCGTGCCACAGAAAGGACAACTGAAGGGTTTCTCTCCCGTGTGAACTCTCATGTGCGTCACAACCTCTCCGATCCGAGGAAACGTTTTATTACAGACGGAGCAGCTGAAGTGTTTTCCTTCTGAGTGAAGCCTCATGTGGTCCTTTAAGGATTCCTTCAAGGAGTATCTTTTCCCACAGACAGAACAACCGTAAAGTTTCTCCCCTGTGTGGATCCCATTGTGTTTCTGCTGATGTCCCCTGTGGTCAGAGCTTGTAGCACATTCAGAGCAGCTGACTGATGTTTTTCCAGTATGACATTCTGGATCACTTCCAGGTACTTCATTGTTTTGCAGAGGGTTTAACCCTGACTGAGGTTCCCTGGTCTCCTCCCAATCATCAGTCTCATCAGTCTCAGGTTCAGAGGACTGTGACTTCTTGTCATCAGTAGCTGGTTGTAAAGGACTATCTGGATCTGAGTTCCTGGCTGCTTCTGGTCCTCCACAGTCCTCTCCATCAGCTGCTGTTTCCAAATGCTCTGCGTCTCTGTTCTCTTCAGTTTGGCTGTGATGAAGCTGTGAGGACTGAGGTTTCTCTTCGTTGTCTTCTTCAGTCTTCACAGGGACAGGAGTGAATATGAACCTGCTATCAGCATCCTCCTGTTCGAGCCCTCCAAGTTGCTCTCCCTCCTGACTGGTCCAGAGTTCCTCCTCTTTAATGTGTGGAAGCTGTGGTGGGTCCCCTGTCCTCTGCTGCTCCTCTTCTTTAACTACCAACAGCTGCTGGACGTCTGTGGAGGACAATGAAATACAGTTATTGAACGTGTGTGTGTCTCAGACTTTGTTCCAGTATCAGGTGTGTTAATGTCAGTAAGGTGTTCTTCTATTCTTACTATATATATATATATATATATATATATATATATATATATATATATATATATATATATATATATATATGTATTTATTATTATCATCATTATCTTTATATTACTGTAACTCTGATAATAACAGACCAGGTGTTTTAGTGTTGGAGAATCTACAGAACCAACGATGTGCAGAATCCATACGGACAGAAGGTTGAATGTTTATATCTGTGGAGACCAGCCTCTATTGGAGACCTGCCCTCTATTGGAGACCAGTCTCTATTGGAGACCAGTCTCTATTGGAGACCTGCCCTCTATTGGAGACCTTCCCTCTATTGAAGACCAGTCTCTATTGGAGACCTGCCCTCTATTGGAGACCTTCCCTCTATTGGAGACCTGCCCTCTATTGGAGACCTGCCCTCTATTGGAGACCAGCCTCTAATGGAGACCTCCCTCTAATGGAGACCAGCCTCTAATGGAGACCTGCCTCTAATGGAGACCTCCCTCTATTGGAGACCTCCCTCTAATGGAGACCTCCCTCTACTGGAGACCTCCCTCTAATGGAGACCTCAGAGACCTCCCTTAATGGAGACCTCCCTCTACTGGAGACCAGCCTCTAATGGAGACCTCCCTCTACTGGAGACCAGCCTCTAATGGAGACCTCCCTCTACTGGAGACCAGCCTCTAATGGAGACCTCCCTCTACTGGAGACCAGCCTCTAATGGAGACCTCCCTCTAATGGAGACCTCCCTCTACTGGAGACCAGCCTCTAATGGAGACCTCCCTCTACTGGAGACCTCCCTCTAATGGAGACCTCCCTCTAATGGAGACCTCCCTCTAATGGAGACCTGCCTCTAATGGAGACCTCCCTCTACTGGAGACCAGCCTCTAATGGAGACCTCCCTCTAATGGAGACCTGCCTCTAATGGAGACCTCCCTCTACTGGAGACCAGCCTCTAATGGAGACCTCCCTCTAATGGAGACCAGCCTCTATTGGAGACCTCCAGCTATTGGAAGTTTTACGATAGTTGTGTTATTGTTGTTATCAGCAGTGATATTGATCAGTCAGCAGATATATATTGATCAGTCAGCAGTAGGGATGTCTGATAATATTGTCCCTCCGATAATATCGGCCAATATTCACTAAAATATGTAATATCGGGAATTATTGGTATCAGGTTTTTATAACCGATGTTTGTTCTGTAGGTTTCAGCCTTTCCGAGCCTGCATGAACGCAGCATGGGACGTTTACCGGCGCGAGCTAGGTGACGTATAACAACAACAACAACACTAGACTGGTTGGTTGCTAACCGTGGCTAACAAGCAAACAATTTAAAGCTGAATGATTTTAATATTAACACAAAATAAGTGCAATGCACCTTTAATATTTGACCCTGCTCTGAGCTGTTCCTCAACCAAACTAACAATTGGCTTAGAATTTACATTAGCACTCCTTCAGGTGAATAATACAATTAAACACATTAACCAAAGCTAGCGCTTAGCAAGCAATTAGCGTTAGCGCTCCTTTCAGTATTAATACAATGAAAGTTGAAGTTGTTCTCTTATTTTGCACAGACAGTGTTTACATTTGGAAAGCCATGTTGCATTTATGTATGCATCCAGTGGGGCATCACAATAAAATTAGGCATCATGTGTTAACCTTTTAGGCGCCGGGTTTTATTTTTAAAAATATTGTGACTAAATTTCTAAGTGGTTTGAGATAGAGACAAAGTGTAAATGAGACAAATATTGAGAATGAACTAAAGTTTATC
This sequence comes from Dicentrarchus labrax, assembly GCF_905237075.1. Taxonomy (NCBI): domain Eukaryota; kingdom Metazoa; phylum Chordata; class Actinopteri; family Moronidae; genus Dicentrarchus; species Dicentrarchus labrax. The sequence goes on from NW_026136716.1 coordinate 459,254, forward strand.
TAGGGAGTAAATGTCCACATCTAATTTGCATATTATGACGTGTTCTGTCGCAATTCTGCGACTTTGGCGCTTAAAGGGTTAATCCCACAACAGGAGATAAGTTGTTACCTAACAACAGTTCGGGTGTAAAAAGCCTGCAGATATCGGAATATCGGATATCGGCAGAAAAGCCAATATTGAGCATCCCTAGTCAGCAAAGATATCGATCAATCAGCAGATATATATTGATCATTCAGCAGTGATATGGATCAGCAGTGATATTGATCAGCAGTGATATTGATCAGTCAGCAGTGATATTGATCAGCAGATATTGATCAGCAGATGGTCAGCAGTGATATTGGATCAGCAGTGATATTGATCAGCAGTGATATTGATCAGCAGTGATATGGATCAGCAGTGATATTGATCAGCAGTGATATTGATCAGCAGATATTATCCAGTGATATGGATCAGCAGTGATATGGATCAGCAGTGATATTGATCAGCAGTGATATTGATCAGCAGTGATATGGATCAGCAGTGATATTGATCAGCAGTGATATTGATCAGCAGTGATATTGATCAGCAGTGATATTGATCAGCAGATATTGATCAGCAGTGATATGGATCAGCAGTGATATTGATCAGCAGTGATATGAAGTATTTGATCAGCAGTGATATGGATCAGCAGTGATATGGATCAGCAGTGATATTGATCAGCAGTGATATGGATCAGCAGTGATATTGATCAGCAGTGATATGGATCAGCAGTGATATGGATCAGCAGTGATATGGATCAGCAGTGATATGGATCAGCAGTGATATTGATCAGCAGTGATATGGATCAGCAGTGATATGGATCAGCAGTGATATGGATCAGTCAGCAGTGATATTGATCAGCAGTGATATTGATCAGCAGTGATATTGATCAGCAGTGATATTGATCAGTCAGCAGTGATATTGATCATTCAGCAGTGATATCGATCAGCAGTGATATTGATCAGCAGTGATATTGATCAGTCAGCAGTGATATTGATCAGCAGTGATACTGATCAGCAGTGATACTGATCAGCAGTGATATGGATCAGCAGTGATATTGATCAGCAGTGATATTGATCAGTCAGCAGTGATATGGATCAGCAGTGATACTGATCAGCAGTAATCAGCAGTGATATTGATCAGCAGTGATACTGATCAGCAGTGATACGGATCAGCAGTGATATGGATCAGCAGTGATACTGATCAGCAGTGATATTGATCAGCTGATATTGATCAGCAGTGATATGGATCAGCAGTGATATTGATCAGCTGATATTGATCAGCAGTGATATGGATCAGCAGTGATATGGATCAGCAGTGATATTGATCAGCAGTGATATGGATCAGCAGTGATATTGATCAGCAGTGATATTGATCAGCAGTGATATGGATCAGCAGTGATATGGATCAGCAGTGATATTGATCAGCAGTGATATTGATCAGCAGTGATATGGATCAGCAGTGATATTGATCAGCAGTGATATGGATCAGCAGTGATATGGATCGCTGATATGGATCAGCAGTGATATGGATCAGCAGATATTGATCAGCAGTGATATGGATCAGCAGTGATATGGATCAGCAGTGATATGGATCAGCAGTGATATTGATCAGCAGTGATATGGATCAGCAGTGATATTGATCAGCAGTGATATGGATCAGCAGTGATATGGATCAGCAGTGATATTGATCAGCAGTGATATTGATCAGCAGTGATATGGATCAGCAGTGATATTGATCAGCAGTGATATGGATCAGCAGTGATATGGATCAGCAGTGATATTGATCAGCAGTGATATTGATCAGCAGTGATATGGATCAGCAGTGATATTGATCAGCAGTGATATGGATCAGCAGTGATATGGATCAGCAGTGATATTGATCAGCAGTGATATGGATCAGCAGTGATATTGATCAGCAGTGATATGATCAGCAGATATTGTAGCAGATATTGATCAGCAGTGATATGATCAGCGTGATTTATCAGTGTGTGGAACCAACCTGCAGTGTGAACAGCGTCCAGTAGTGTGTGTGACATTGTCTCTCATTGACAGCAGCTGCTCCTCCACACACACACTCCGTTACACCTTCGGCTCCGTCTATTTCCTGCTAGCAAGCTAAGCTAAGTGCATTAGCTCGCTGTGGCGGCGGGAGATCGTTGTCATGGTAACCGCTGGCAGACTCTGTTCACGCGGATCCTTCTGGACTTTGGGACATTTGGTCTCCGTGAGAGACAGTTTGGTCTCTATGGAAGCTGCTCCGACCCGCTGTGAGGCCCGGTTCCGGTTCCGGTTCCGGCTCCGTCTGCGTCCTGCTAGCACGCTAGGCTAACCTCCTTTAGCATCAACAGGAAGTGAGAGTCCAGTTAAAGCACACACACAGACATATATATAACGTTATATATATAGAGATAGATACAGATAGATACAGATATAGATATATATAAATATAGATATAGATATACAGGCTCTGCTGCTGCTCTCACACCGGATCTGAAGCGGACGGACGCGGTTAGAAAGGTGTATGCTGCCCCCTTCTGTCCGGGAGTGTGAACAATAAAGATTATATTGGACTTTTGTATTTCTCTATTAATCCCACAACGGGGAAATTTCCTTGTCACAGCAGCAATTACTTGAAATAAATAAATACAGATATAAAAACTATGATAAAAACTAAACTATGGTATGATGGTAATTTGAAATTTGAAAAAAATAAACCAGAAACTACAACATTGATCAGGTGTTGTAGAGTCTGTTTATATTCTGTAATAATGTTAGACCGGATTGAAACCTTTGAACCAGTATTAGTTGGTCCCCTATAACAGAGTAGTAGTACTAACACTAATATTAGGATTAATACTATACTTTATTACTACTAATTATTTTATACATTCATATTCGATTGTTTTTGCGTTAGTGATGAATTTGCTGTTTGTATGAAAGGTTGTATAAGTAAAGTGATTTTGGGTCCGAGGGCCCCCGAGCAGAATTATGGCCCCAGGAGATCGGTGAGGTCTGTCCCCAGGGTCAGCGCCTAATCTCGGCTGTCCCGTTGTGGCCTCAAACCCCCCGCAGGGACCCTGGAGGTCACTGTTGGGGGTGCTCCTGGTGAGAGGTCCAACTGCACACAGTTCCTACCCACTCATTATATTATAGTAGATAATAATACACTGCAGTGAGGCTCAGAGGGTGTCAACTACGCTTCCACACTTTATTACAACTTTTTACTCATAATGAACATGTTTTATTTTCAGAATAAAGACACTGTTGGGATTCTTTATAAACGATATTCAGACGAGAGCAGCTTGTTCTCTGCCCCCTTTAAACTCTTTCAGAAGAGAATGAGCTGCAGTTTCTCCTTCTACTGCCTGTTTAAAGTTTACTTTCACTTTCTCTGAAGGAGTGTCGCTAGAAACAGCAACAATCTGCCTCCATTGTTCATTTCTCTGCTGGAAACTCGGGACGAAGCAGCTCAAACAACCGTTATTAAAAACAGGCCAATATCTGTCCGCCATTTTATGTGTCTGTTAGTGAGTGTACAGTAAAATAAGAGTCCAAGTAGAGTCCGTTGATGCTCAGTAGTTGAACACAGACACTTTTAAAACAGTTCAAAGAGGCTCCAACATTATAGTACTGTTTATGATAGAGTAATAGAATAAGTGTAATGGAGTATTTGTACAGTGTGTCAGTACTTTTACTGAACTCAATCACTTGTTCCAGCACTGCTATCTTTGAATGGATCAGACTGTAACAATAACGCAGTTTGAGCTGCTCTGCTCACTGATTCTATCTCTGATTGTTTACAGTGCAAACAGAACAACTGTACAATACTTCATACTTTATACTTCACTACATGTATCTGACAGCTTCTTACTTTATCACATTATTTGAACATTACAGATCAAAGTCTCCAGCAGTGTCTAAAGTCCTTCAAATCAACAGTTTGTACTTTGAGTCAAACTGTGAACACAGTATTTTCTCAGTGTGCTACTAATAGTTGGAGTACTTGTTGTAGTACTACTTCCCTGATTGGATGTTATTGATGAGCTCTGGTACACAGGCCTGCTGCACGGCACTGTTCACCTTCTGACTTTAACAATAAAGTTTGATTCAAAAAAGACTGCAGCCTCATCACGCTGCAGTCAGGGCCCGTGGGCAGTTGGAAAGTCCCTCGTGCTGCGTTCATGAGACAAAGTGTGAACCAGACAGAGATTTTGACTTCTTCATAATTTCATAATAATTCCTGTAAAGTTTCCTGGAGAACAAAGTGTCATTTTGGTCTCATTACAGAGGAAATAGAGACACACACACACAAAGTTCACTGCTCGTTGTTGACTGCCATCTTCCTCCACTTGTCTTTAGAAATCATGTGGCGCCATCTGCTGGTGCCAAAGTGAACTGCAGGATGATTCCATTAGAAATGAACATCAGGAAAACTTTATTGTCACATTAGTGGTTGACGTGGCTCACACAGGTTCACATAGAATAAAAGCAGCAACATGAATGACTTTATATACTGCTGGATAACTTCATCTAGAATAACACATCATCATTGATTATTGATTCTATATTGGATTCATAAGCTCCATCTGCACAGTAACTCCAGTATAAAGTAGCATACAGTGGAAATAGGAATTGTACTAAAGTACAGTAGTTGAGTAAATGTACTTAGTTACTTTCCTCCACTGGCTGCAGCTTCATGCCGCCATCTAGTGGACTGATAGTAGAAGTCCAGCAGCTGATGGCAGCTTCCTCTGCCTCACACTGCTGTCTGACTGCATTCAACTGACACTGATATGAAAGAGAAAATAAGAGCCAATCACTGGAGGAGCAGCTGATCTTCTTACAGGAGAAATGATGGAAAGGATGATTTCAGTTGATGTGCACATCAATGATTTGTGTTTCCTCTCCAGATCAAAGTGTGTGTGAGCTGATGTGGATGTGAGTTCAGCAACATGAGTCAGTGTGAGGACAGAGAGGAGGGAGCCCCTCCCTCTAAAAGGACTCTGTGGGGACCTGAACCTGGACCTGAATCTGGACCTGAACCTGGACCTGAACCCAGCTGTGTGTCCTTCAAGAGCAACTGGTCAAAAGATATCGTCACTGAGTTTAAAGAAAGACAATCATGTGACAAAAATATATAAGTATATAAGATATAAGTACACACAGCCATACTGTGTGTTGTACAGATTGTCACACAACGCGCTTTGGAGAGAGAAAATAACGAGGGGGGAAGAGAAGAGACAGAAAGTGTCCCAAGTTTGTGACCATTTCAATCAGAAAACAAAATGCAAACTCTGTACAGTGTCTTTTGGAAACTAGCCGAGCACAAGAGCACAACGTCGCTGTGGAAAGAGAGCAATAGAAAGTTAGTAATCATAAGGGATCAATCATCTGATCGCGTGTGGTTTCTGAAACGTTTTGCCTCCAGTATATCTGCTGATAGCTAACTATCTGTCCTCAGTGTGGGGCTACTCAGCTGTGAACAAGAAGACACCGTAGGAACGTTAACGTTCCATAAACTTTATTTCTGAGGCAGCAAACACACACACAGCCTTTCACTGACTATTCTACTGCAACCTGAACTTATTCCACACTGTAAGTCTGACTACAGTAATGTTTAGGGTGGCCATTTCCTTCACATCAAAAAGGAGGACACTTTGCATACACAGGGACACGCAAGCAGATATTTGTTTGGTATGATCCGGTTTAAAATTTTAATGTTTTTCCAGATTACATAAAGGTGCATACACATACCAAATAGCTAATAATAAATATACAAGATACAGCTCATGACAACGTGCCCTTCCAATTCAGATTACATAGGTCTAATAACCATCATACAGAAACTGTTCTTAATGTTTTTATCTGGGAATAAAGGGCTTTGCCTATACATATGAGTATGAGCATTTTCAGAATTTCAGTCCAACAACCGACGTTAGCTCACGTTATGTTCTCTGTCTGAGAGCTTGATTGACAGCATGGTGGTAACTTAGCAACTGCGTGGCGAATCAACACATGGCTCATTTGAATATTAAAATTAGCCATATGTTGATAGGTCAGGACACGAAAATGTAACCAATGAAATTACTTATTTTGACACACATTTTTAGCCAATAAGTATTAAACTAACGAGGTAATGTGTCAAAAGGCGTCATTTTTAGTTATTTTCTCAAAAGGAGGACAAATGAGTGTCCGGCTTAAGACAGGGGGTTTAAAAGCCGGACGAATGGCCACCCTTGTAATGTTACTGTCCCTCACACAGCGGGAAACACTCAGGCTGCGTTTCATTAGTAGTTCCACTTCCTCTCGTTCACTTAGTATCATATTTTACTTAGGTATGACGTAACAGCATACGTCGCACGGAGGCCACTTGGAGCGCAGAGGGAAAGTGGGCGGGGGAGGAGCGGGGGAGGAGACTTTCCTCTGCTACTCTATCAGATTGGACTCGCTACCAACAAATACTCAATATTAAAGGACTCAGACCAGGATTGGGGCCACCTGATGGGGTTATAGATACAGTTCTATGAGTCAAACTAAAATAACCAGATAAATAGCTTTAATTGACTTAATCTAAAACTAAACCATGAGAACATTCTCGACTTCCTGCCGAGAAACAGCTCTCATCAGATTACACAGGGACTCAATGGCTGGTTGTAATGTCCCTGGTTCTCCACACTGCTGCAGTACTGCTCATAAGATACCGAGGTTAGTTACACATCTCCATGTCCACAGAACACATGTAGACTGGAAGGCCAAACACCCAATATCTGGTCCACTGCATTAGAGGTCCAACAGAGCTTCCAGCATCCTGGAAAAAACGTTCCCAGAAAAGAAGCTTTTTCCCAGAGCCCACCCTCCGGTCCCTATTTTAAAATATGTACCACCGTCCAATAGTACCCTCGGTCCGGGTAAGCAGTTCTCCTCCCCAGCTGGAAACCACCCGGCTGATCTCTGCCTCCCTCTCCTGAGTTGTCTGATGGTTTGCCAGAATCTCTTTGAGGCCAACCAAAAGTTCTTCCACCTACAAAGTTGTCCTTGTGATCCAAGAAGCAGCTGACCTTCCGTTCTCAGGATACCTGTCTGCTGCTTCAGGAGTCCAGCGGGCACAGATGACCTCCTTTGCACAGCTGCCAACTGCTGCCGTTCAGACACTGATTGACAGATGTATTGTTGATGACATTTCTAGTGGGGCCAAAGGAGTTCTGGTCCAGGGCACCAAAATGGCCAGAACTTCCTTAGTCCTGGTTTGGTTTAATTAGCTAGATCTTTCTTTGAACCCTGGTTTGGGGCAACATTTAGTGGTGCTTTGAGCTTTGATTTGAAAGAAGAAGAATATCTGTCTCTGTTTGGTCTTCCTTGTGTTTCACAGCTATGTACTAATTTCCTTCCAATTACCACTGGGCAGGTAGCATCCAATCAGACTGTGTGATACTGTCCACAGTATTATATTGGGTCAACAAGTGCAGCAGGTCAATCATCTGCATCAGTGTTCTTCACTATAATTTAACTCAAAGGACCTTTAGCTTGTGTTTGTCTCTGTGTGGACAGACATAATGTGAGCTCATTCCTCATGATTCCTCCACAGAGTGGACTAGCAGAGCTCAGAGGTTCCCAGTGGTCAGTCTGCCCAGCAGCATCAAACACACCTGGACTCCATATTTATGGTCTGTACATGTACAACAACTACTTTTACATCTATTGTGTTCACAATAATCTCCATGCTGCACTTTTTAGACCAGTGGATTGTCAGTCTGTCCAACATGGATCTGATGTTTGGTTCCATGATTTGACTTTGATTGAGTCATTCATATAATATTCTGTTCCAGCTGCTGGAGGACAACATTGTCACTTTTGTGAAGAACAAGCTGAAGAAGATCCAGAAGATTCTGAGTTCAGATTACCCAGAATGCTTAGAGAGTCAGAGGGAGAATGAGGAGGTGTTGGACGGTGAGGATGAAGAGCAGAGGAGGATAAGCAGAGGGGCATTTCTGAAGCTCACAGTGCACTTCCTGAGGAGAATGAAGCAGGAGGAGCTGGCTGACTGTCTGCAGATCGGTAAGAGGATTTCTCTAAAGATTTAACTCGCTGGATAAATGAGACATTTACTGATGTCTCAACAGATGGAGGAAATATGTTCATATATGACTTCTTTAGGGGAATGAAATTGTCATATTTCCTTTAGAATCCACTCATTGGTCTTATTTGTTGTGTGTTCATTCAGGAAGTCCTTCTGGAGTTTGTCAGCGTGAACTTAAATCCAACCTGAAGAAGAAGTTCCAGCGTGTGTTTGAGGGGATTGCTAAAGCAGGAAACCCAACCCTTCTGAACCAGATCTACACAGAGCTCTACATCACAGAGGGAGGGACTGCAGAGGTCAATGATGAACATGAGGTCAGACAGATTGAAACAGCATCCAGGAAACCAGACAGACCAGAAACAACAATCAGACAAGAAGACTTCTTTAAACCCTCACCTGGAAGAGATGAACCAATCAGAACAGTGATGACAAAGGGAGTGGCTGGCATTGGGAAAACAGTCTTAACACAGAAGTTCACGCTGGACTGGGCTGAAGACAAAGCCAACCAGGACATACAGTTCATATTTCCATTCACTTTCAGAGAGCTGAATGTGCTGAAAGAGAAAAAGTTCAGCTTGGTGGAACTTGTTCATCTCTTCTTTACTGAAACCAAAGAAGCAGGAATCTGCAGGTTTGAAGAGTTTCAGGTTGTGTTCATCTTTGACGGTCTGGATGAGTGTCGACTTCCTCTGGACTTCCACAACACTGAGATCCTGACTGATGTTACAGAGTCCACCTCAGTGGATGTGCTGCTGACAAACCTCATCAGAGGGAACCTGCTTCCCTCTGCTCGCCTCTGGATAACCACACGACCTGCAGCAGCCAGTCAGATCCCTCCTGAGTGTGTTGACATGGTGACAGAGGTCAGAGGATTCACTGACCCACAGAAGGAGGAGTACTTCAGGAAGAGGTTCAGAGATAAGGTCCAGACCAGCAGAATCATCTCCCATGTCAAGACATCACGAAGCCTCCACATCATGTGCCACATCCCAGTCTTCTGCTGGATCACTGCTACAGTTCTGGAGGATGTGTTGAAGACCAGAGAGGGGGGTGAACTGCCCAAGACCCTGACTGAGATGTACATCCACTTCCTGGTGGTTCAGTCCAAACTGAAGAAGATCAAGTATGATGGAGGAGCTGAGACAGATCCACACTGGAGTCCAGAGAGCAGGAAGATGATTGAGTCTCTGGGAAAACTGGCTTTTGAGCAGCTGCAGAAAGGCAACCTGATCTTCTATGAATCAGACCTGACAGAGTGTGGCATTGATATCAGAGCAGCCTCAGTGTACTCAGGAGTGTTCACACAGATCTTTAAAGAGGAGAGAGGACTGTACCAGGACAAGGTCTTCTGCTTCATCCATCTGAGTGTTCAGGAGTTTTTGGCTGCTCTTCATGTCCATCTGACATTCATCAGCTCTGGAGTCAATCTGCTGGCAGAAGAACAATCAACCTCCTGGTGGTCTGAAACAAGAAAAGATGAATCTGCAGAGACACAGTTCTACCAGAGTGCTGTGGACAAGGATCAATCAGACTCTCCTACGAGGTCTGCTGACACAGATAGGAAGTGGCTCAGAAGCCAATCAGGTAGCGGTCGAGTACATCAAGAAGAAGATTGAAGAGACTCCCTCTGCAGAGAGAATCATTAATCTGTTCCACTGTCTGAATGAACTGAATGATCGTTCTCTAGTGGATCAGATCCAATAGTCCCTAAGTTCAGGACATCTCTCCACAGATAAACTGTCTCCTGCTCAGTGGTCAGCTCTGGTCTTCATCTTACTGTCATCAGAAAAAGATCTTGACGTGTTTGACCTGAAGAAATACTCTGCTTCAGAGGAGGCTCTTCTGAGGCTGCTGCCAGTGGTCAAAGCCTCCAACAAAGCTCTGTAAGTGGGATTTATTAATCAATAAATACACTGATGTCTTTCAACAGGAGAAAAACATCAATCAGTTATTACTTGTCTCCTTACTGTTGTCTCTCCAGTGGCTGTAACCTCTCAGAGGGAAGCTGTGAAGCTCTGTCCTCAGTTCTCAGCTCCCAGTCCTCTAGTCTGAGAGAGCTGGACCTGAGTAACAACAACCTGCAGGATACAGGACTGAAGCTTCTGGCTGCTGGACTGGAGAGTCCACATTGTAAACTGGAGACTCTCAGGTCAGGTTTCATGAACCCATTCAACTGATGACCATTTAAAGTGTGATTGACATTAATGAATAAACAGCTAACCTGTGTAGGATTGTGTCTGCTAATATGATTTGTCAAAGGATCTTTAACTAAACTTCAGCAATAGTTTCTAGACTCAGAGAATTACTTTCCATGAGAATCTCTATCATTTGTTGTTGCATTATAGAACACCACAGAGGATTTTAAACATTTATTCTACATTTGTATCTGGACCAAAATGTACCTGAACAAGAACCAAAACCACAGAGCCAAGTATTCACAGGGGGGTTCCTCAAGAACTGGTTTCAGGATTAAGAGCAGACTGGTTTCCTCTGTCTGGTGACGACTTTGATAAACCACTGTGAAGTAAATTTCTTCTTTTGTGAGTTCACACAGCGCTCTGCTCAAAGTCTTTATAGTCCCTTTTTGACCAAAGCTTCACTCTTCATAAACACATTATAATGTTTTTAGCATGATAGCAGCGTGGCTCTATGGATGGTAATGTGGGTCTGTCAGTCTGTCCTCCACTTTGGTCCAGACTGAAATATCTCAAAAACTATTGGATGGATTGTGATGAAATGTGATTCAGACATTCATGTTCCCCTCAGAAAGAATTGTAATAACGTTATTGATCCTCTGACTTTTCCTCTAGCGCCACCATCAGGTCAACATTTGAATGTGTCCAATACTTTGGTTCATGAGCAAATACCTGCAGAACTAATGACATTCCCATCAGCCTCAGCTGCACTTTGTGTTTACTGCTAACGATCTAATGAGTAAAAACTAAGACTATTTCTTTATTTGCAGACGATCTCTGCTTGTATTGGACGCAGCAGTACCCTCAGATGATCTGCCATGTGTGTTATTTTATGTGTTTGTAGGCTGTCAGGCTGTCTGATCACAGAGGGTTGGCTGTGCTTCTCTGGCCTCAGCTCTGAGCTCCAACCCCTCCCATCTGAGAGAGCTGGACCTGAGCTACAATCATCCAGGAGACTCAGGAGTGAAGCTGCTGTCTGCTGCACTGGAGGATCCACAGTGGAGACTGGACACTCTCAGGTAGGAAGAGGCCTGCTGCAGACACAGACAGTCAGTCTGATAGAGGAGGTCTGTTTGGTTCATGGTGGATATGAGTGTTATATGAACAATCACACATGTAGGAAGCCTTTTTCTGTTCCTCCGAACATAAACACGGGTTGAACATTAAAAGGAGATATTTGTGTAGGAGGTCTCTGAGCAGAACAAACCTGATACTTGTCTGTTGGTAATAACTGATGCAGTTTGGACAGATCTCTGCATGTTAAAGGAACTGTCTGTCATTGGGAGAAATATCCTGTTTGCCCTATAACCCGGGATCCAATCAGTTTCATCACTGTACAGAGATAGGTCCAGGACAGTTTTAGCTTAGCTTAGCACAAAGACTGGAGCTGTGTTAGTTAATGTTATCCATCATCCATCGTATCCATCAGTCCGCCAGGAGTTTCAGTGAAGTTGGAAGTTATTTCTTCCGTGTGTTGAACAACCAGACTGTGTGATGTTACAATGTGTTGGAATAAATTAACTACATGTTCAGACTCCTGATTCACAATCATTACTGCTGTTTCTGTTAGTGTTTAACAAGTTATACAGACTGTAATCAATAGAGTAATATCAGAAACAGACTGTTATCAATAGAGTAATATCAGAAACAGACTGTAATCAATAGAGTAATATCAGAAACAGACTGTAATCAATAGAGTAATATCAGAGTGTAATCAGTAGAGTAATATCAGAAACAGACTGTAATCAATAGAGTAAAATCAGACTGTGATCAATAGAGTAATATCAGAAACAGACTGTAATCAATAGAGTAATATCAGAGTGTAATCATTAGAGTAATCAATAGAGTAATATCAGACTGTGATCAATAGAGTAATATCAGAGTGTAATCAATAGAGTGATCAATAGAGTAATATCAGAGTGTAATCAATAGAGTGATCAATAGAGTAATATCAGAGTGTAATCAATAGAGTAATCAATAGAGTAATATCAGTGCTGTATCAGAAGGAGGTTTTCTGACACTCACTGAGGGTTTGGAGGGAAACAGTGTTGGAGTCTCTGTCAGGTGGTTTTAGGGCAGAGGTCTGGAACCAAGGACTGCTTTTGAAGTGGGACTCTGAATGGAGAGTGGATCATCCAAAAAGAGGTTTGTGTGTGTTATCAGATGTTGTCCTCCTCTTTCACACACACACCAACATCCTGTGGCTCACTCTCAGTGTATGAGGAGAGTTTAGGGGGAGCAGCGATGCACACATTGTGTATCTGTGTATGACACTGATGTAATGTCCATGTTTGCATGCTGAAAGAGGATGTGCTGCTCTGACCCCCCTCCTCCTTTCAGGGTGGAGCCTGCTGGAGTCCAATGGTTGAGACCAGGTCTGAGGAAGTGTAAGAGTGAAAACAAAGCAGCACACATTCAACCATCTTCACACTGTGACATCACTCATTCACAGCTCTGATGTCATCATCAAAGTGTCAATCAATGATCAGATGATAGATCAATAACTGCAGCTGTATTATTGTGTCTTGTTCTCTCCATCAGATTCCTGTGAACTCACAGTCGACACAAACACAGTGAACAGAAACATCAAACTGTCTGACAACAACAGGAAGATGATTCATGTGATGGAGGATCAACCATATCCTGATCATCCAGACAGATTTAACTGCTGGGAACAGCTGCTGTGTACAAATGGTCTGACTGGTCGCTGTTACTGGGAGGTGGAGTGGAGAGGAATAGCTAATATATCAGTGAGTTACAGAGGAATCAGGAGGAAAGGAAACAGTGAAGACTGTCAGTTTGGATACAATGATCAGTCCTGGAGACTGTTCTGCTCTGATGGTGGTTACTCTGTCTGTCACAATAAGAGAGGAACATCCTCCTCCTCCTCTGTCTCTAACAGAGTAGCAGTGTATGTGGACTGTCCTGCTGGCACTCTGTCCTTCTACAGAGTCTCCTCTGACACACTGATCCACCTCCACACCTTCAACAGCACATTCACTGAACCTCTTTATCCTGGGTTTGGAGTCTGGTACAGTCCTGGTTCTGGTTCCTGTGTGTCCCTGAGTCCTGTGTAGGAGGGAGAGTCTCCTCCTGTCACAGAAACAGATCATTTCAGTCTGTACAGGATTGTACTGTACAGTTCCCTTCATCTTTCAGCTGATTGTAATAAATGGATCAATGAACTTTGTAGAAACGGATTCAAACTGATTGAAAAGATTCCTCATTGACATTGTGAACTTCTTCCACTTCCAGTCCTTTAAAGATGGAAGCTGTGATCATTCAGCACAACTCAGTGGAGGTGAACAGTTGGTTCAACTTGAATCTCTTCCACCAATGTGACGGGAAAAAAGAAGATCTCTTTCTCTGCATATTTAATTAATATCTCACAATAATTCCTTTATGTTACTAAATCAACATTTGGAGGATTTTGTTTTCTATTTTGTTTTAATGATCATTTTCTTCAATAATCTGTATTTAGATATATTTTACACTCTGGTCTGTTTTCTGTTCCAATAAAGCTCCTTTGAATTCAGATCAATAAACTCTGCTTCAAAGATCCTTTTTTAAACATATTTACTCGGTTTAATATGCAGAATATAATCCCGTTATAACGTGATGCTGCTGTACACTCCGGTACAGTAGGTGGCGCAATGCTAACCTGCCAGAACACCAACGAAGAAGATAACCGGAAGTTAGTGTAGCTTGCTAGCAGGAAGTCGGAGTAGCTTCAGGCTCCGCTGCTTGACTGTCTTTGGATCTGATGCTAACAGACGAGATACAGAAGGAAAGGACGCAAAGTATAAAAGTATCAGCCAACTTTATTGATCATCATACAGATTCATGTTAATTAATTTAACTGATAAACAAGATCAACAGTAGAAACAATGAAAAACTCTTAATTCACTGGACAAAGATCCGATCCATCAGGTGGATGTTTGATATCTTCGTACATAGAAATATTGTTACGTGTCTTTAATGTGGGACTGAATCTGTCATTATAATCAATAAATCTGATCAATAACAGAAATGTAGAATTTTTTATTTCTACATTTCTGTCTTTATATCGTTTATTTACTTTTATTAAAATCACTTACTATAATGGCAGCTTCAGTCCTCCATAACAGAACAACTTTAGAAGAGAGGCCAACTACAAGTCCCAGAGTGCACTGCTGGGATCATCCAATCACAGAGCGTCAGAGGTTAAACGCTGCACAACAAGCAGATAAATTCAGCTTCTGTCCTTGGCGGCCTGGAGGACGGCGGCGGCGCTCTCCTTCGCTTCCTGCAGCAACTCCAACGCTCTCGCCTGAGTCTGAAGCACAAAACGACATCATAAAGCTAAAGCTAACAGACTAAAGTGTTTATACACAGCTTAATGATTATAGATTATTGATTTAAAGAGCACACTTACGGCCGTCTTGAAGGCGGCATCTGCGATGTCTTTGAGGTTGATGGTGACGTTGTAATACGCGCCGAAAACAGCCGCCTCCAACGCTTTAGCTGCCACCTGAAACCACACAGTTTTATTTTGAGTGTTTCTGCTGATTGTTGGCAGTGAAGAGAAAATAATAATATTATTATATCAATAAATGAATTAATGATGAATAAAAACATGAAATAATGAAGAGGTTCTGTTATATTCTGTCCTCTTCGACTCATATACGTGTGTAACATTAGCATTAACGTGCTCCGCCCCATCAAATAAATACATAAATAAGAAATAAAAGCCTCACTTATTAAATAATATGCAGGTTAATTTAAAGATATAAGAAAGTATTTTTATTCATTTGTTTTTAGATTTAATTATTTTCCAATTTTTTTTTTTTTTTTGTTTTAATCTGTTTCAGTTTTTCTTCATATGTTAACAGCGGTTGTGTTCTGTGGGTTTGATTGATAATACCTGAATAGTCGTGTAATATGAGTGGAGAAATACAAAAATAAAAACAAATAAATAAATGCAAACAGAAAAGAATACAACAAAATTTTCTTTCTATTTCTCTGCATATTTATTTCCCTTTAAATTAAGCTGCACATTTGATCATTTCTGTCTTTAATTAATTAATAATGGCAGCTTTAGTCCTCCATACAGGAAATTATTATTATTATTATTATTATTATTGTAATTAATATATTTTTTAAATTTTTAATTAAAATAAAAGCAGGATGTTGAATTTGCGTCACCTGAGCGTCGGACTTGCAGGCGATGTTTCCGTAGACGACCATTTCTTTGAGAGACGGCCAGAGGACACTGATCCTCTCGGCCAGAGCCAGCGGGACGCCGACCGCCTGCTGCAGCCCCGCCTGCATCGCCGCCTGACGCCTGACAGACAGACAGCAACTGATCAACTAATCAATACATAAAATGATCACATATAAACCTCATACATTAATTACCTATTAACATTAGTCTTATCGATGCTAATCGTCCCTGTTAATATGCACTGCATGAACTCTGATGTGGACAACAGCGCTCTCTGGTGGTGAACTGACACAACTGCACTACTGAAAGCAGCCGTATGCAAACTTTTATTTAATTGGCACTTTTAAAGTTTACATTACACTTTAAAACCACAGAAGTTGATTAAACTAAAAGAAAAACTGTTGAAACTGATTTTTGATCAAGTATCTTTGGTCATTTTGGTCATTCTGACATTTTTATTTGTATTGTGAATAAAAACACAGTTAAAATAAGTCCAACATGGCGGACTCCACCAGAAGAGGACGGTTCATTCTAAAGCCTCCGTACATAAACTGAATATAAATATCACCTTTTTATTTCCTCCGCTGTGTTCTTTGGCATTTTCAGCGCCGCCTGCAACAAAAACAACAACAACAAACCTGAAATAATGAATGAAACTAGATAAATAAACAAAACAATAAATACAGAATATATATAGAAATAAAAGCCTCCATTTTAAATAAACGTTAATTAAAAGATAAATACGCACAGAAAATACAAAATAAATACATTTTAGTTCATTATTTCCCAATTTATTCTTTATTTTTATATACATTTTCCAATTTAATTTAATATGAAAATAAATGAAAAATAAAAGTTAGTATATTTTTTTAAAATTAATCAGCATTTAAAAAATGTTTCGGATAATTAAAAAAATGATTTTTTTCTGTATTTCAGCTCAATGTTAACGAGGGTTTCTGTTTTGTGGTTTGATTGCTTACGCCTGAACAGTCGGGACACGCCCCCTCATTAACATAAATAAAGGGAAACAGAATCAATTGTGATAAATATAAAAATGAATGAATATGTCACCATGTAGCCATTGAAGGCGGCAGCGTCGGCGTCCACCATGAGCAGCAGCTCATTCATGGCCTCATGAAAGGGAGGAATCAGCCTCCTCATGACGCCGTCCAGGTTCTCGAACTGCCTCTTCCCGTATGTCATCTGACCCACCATGGCGCCCAACGCCGCCCCCTGCAGGACAGAGAGGTTGTCACTGAGCCGTCCACGTTCACAGGCGTTAAACACTTCGACAGGCGTTTACTCGTACCAGAGCGGCGACGGCAGCAGAAACCGATCCTCCACCAGGAGCCGCTGTCCGAGCACCGACACTCCGAACAAACTGCTGCAGAGAGAGAGAAACCAGCTGGCTGTCCTCCTGTGACCTCACCATGTACCTGCACAGGTATGTCAACAACAACAACAACATACTTCTGTTTATCATAAACATACTGAAACTCTTAGTTAAAGTTCTGACTCAAAATATTACTTATAATGTCTATAAACTGTATAAACTATACAAATATATAAATATATTCTCTGTATATAAACTATAAATATATAAATATATTCTGTGTGTATAAATATATAAATATATTCTCTGTGTATAAATATATACATATATTCTCTGTATAAACTATAAATATATAAATATATTCTCTGTGTATAAACTGTATAAATATATAAATATATTCTTTGTGTATAAACTGTATAAATATATTCTCAGTGTATAAACTGTATAAATATATAAATATATTCTCTGTGTATAAACTGTATATATGTATAAATATATAAATATATTCTCTGTGTATAAACTATATAAATATATAACTATATTCTTTGTGTATAAACTGTATAAATATATAAAAATATTCTCTGTGTATAAATATATAAATATATAAATATATTATCTGTGTATAAGCTGTATAAATATATGAATATATTCTCTGTATATAAACTATAAATATATAAATATATTCTGTTTGTATAAATATATAAATATATTCTTTGTGTATAAACTGTATAAATATATAAATATATTCTCTGTGTATAAACTATATAAATATATAAATATATTCTCTGTGTATAAACTATATAAATATATAAATATATTCTTTGTGTATAAACTGTATAAATATATAAATATATTCTCTGTGTATAAATATATAAATATATTATCTGTGTATAAACTGTATAAATATATGAATATATTCTCTGTATATAAACTATAAATATATATATATATATTCTGTGTATAAACTATAAATATATAAATATATTCTCTGTGTATAAACTGTATAAATAAATAAATATATTCTCTGTGTATAAACTGTATAAATATATAAATATATTCTCTGTGTATAAACTGTATATATGTATAAATATATAAATATATTCTCTGTGTATAAACTATATAAATATATAAATATATTCTTTGTGTATAAACTGTATAAATATATTCTCTGTGTATAAATATATAAATATATAAATATATTATCTGTGTATAAGCTGTATAAATATATGAATATATTCTCTGTATATAAACTATAAATATATAAATATATTCTGTGTGTATAAATATATAAATATATTCTTTGTGTATAAACTGTATAAATATATAAATATATTCTCTGTGTATAAACTGTATATATGTATAAATATATAAATATATTCTCTGTATATAAACTATATAAATATATTCTTTGTGTATAAACTGTATAAATATATAAATATATTCACTGTGTATAAACTGTATATATGTATAAATATATAAATATATTCTCTGTGTATAAACTATATAAATATATAAATATATTCTTTGTGTATAAACTGTATAAATATATAAATATATTCTCTGTGTATAAATATATAAATATATTATCTGTGTATAAACTGTATAAATATATGAATATATTCTCTGTATATAAACTATAAATATATATATATATATATATATTCTCTGTGTATAAACTATAAATATATAAATATATTCTCTGTGTATAAACTGTATAAATATATAAATATATTCTCTGTGTATAAACTCACTCTATGATTCTCTCTTTCGGGTTGAACGGACCGAGAGAGTCGAGGCCGAGTTTGCTGATAACCTGAGGACGGACAGACAGACAGACAGACAGGGAGAGAGAGAGAGACAGACAGAGAGAGAGAGAGACAGTCAGTCTGTTGTCAGTTCAATCTGTCGCAGTGTTGTGGTCTCATGTGGTCTCATGTGGTCTCTGACCAGGCGGACTTTGTGCTCCTCTTCCAGGATGAAGAGTCGGTCTCTCTGGATGTAGAAGTCTGCCGAGTCCAGCAGAGCCTTCAGGGGGATCAGACCGACGATCTGAGAGCCGACCACCGGCAGCTTCAGGTCCTGAACACAACCACAGGCGGCACTTATATACATAAACATACATTCATATATATATATACATAAATATAAATATAATAAAACCTTTCTTAGTTCAGTGCTGTACGGAGGCCTAAAGCTGCCATCATAATAAATAAGTTCATTTAAAGGTAAAAATAAATAACCCTAACCCTAAATGTAAACATACTTTTTTTATTTTTGTTTGTATTCATTTATTTTAAAATTAACCTGCATTTCTATTTGATATATATAATCATATATTTGAAATAAATATTTTATAACTTATTTACTAATTAGGATTTTATTTATTTCTTATTTTATTTATTTATGTCTTCCAGCCATATTTTAATGCAGATTCTGTTCTGTGGTTTGATTACTAACGCCTGAATAGAGACACGCCCCCTCATTAACATATGGATGAAGAAATACATAAATAAGATAAGAAATAAAAACTAAACAGAAATAAATATTTTTGTGCTTAATTATAATCAATAATAGCAGCTATAGTCCTCCATACAGCTCCTATTTACAGTTTTATTAATGAAGTAATTCAATTATTACAACATACTGTATATTGTATATTATAGATATGATTCTGTAATAAAGCTCCGTATTGATCAGTTTGTAAACAATATGTGGCTGTTAGCAGTCAGCTAATGTGAGCTAACAGCAGCAGGTTCTGCCTTCAGTGAACCTGTGGTGACCTCTGACCTCTGCGTCCCTGCGGATCTCCTCGTACACGGTGTGGAGGGGGGTTAGCTCATAGTCCAGGATGTTGGTGGACACCTGAGCAATGTTGGCCTCGTCCAGGTACCAGCCCATCCCCTGCACCTTCTGCAGCCGCCCGGGCTTAAACATTAAAAACTGTATTTTAATTATTGTATTTGTTGTTATTTTCTGTTATTTTACAGATTATTTATCTTTCTTTCAGCTGCTGGAATATTACTGAGAGTAACATTATTACAGTAATATATTACAGTATAGTCGTAAGTAAGAATAAGTATATATAGTGAGCAGTAAAGTAAAAATAGTACATTATATATATATATATATATATATATATATAAATAAGCAGCCAGCAGTGTGTAGGAAATTGGACAATATAACGAACTATTTCAGTAACTAAGTGGTAAATTAATACAAACAACAGTAATAAGTAAAAAAGAAAGTAAATAAAAAGTAGAAATAAGAAATAATTAACAATACGGCCTCTACTGCTGATCGTCATAGCAACGCAGTCAGGAAACAACCAGGAAGTGAATCACTGCCAAATGTTCTTATATTAAATGTGATTGACTCCCAGCATGCACCTGGTCTTTCCCCCGGCCCTGCTCCCGGACATCCAGAGCGATGCGATGAGCCTGCTCCTTGGTGCCGATCAGGTTCACGTTGTAGGCGATGAGGAACTTGCGAGCGCCGGTTACCGTGGCGCCCCACGACGGCACGAACTCGGCAGGGCCGAAGTCAGGGGCCCAACCGTCCCGCTTCAACTGGAGGAGAGAAAGGAGCAAAGAATCCCTGTTTAATCCTTCAAAACAACAGAGAAAATACAAGCTGTTTTCTAGGACTTTTATTTGGAAAGTACAACACATATCTTCACCTCCTGATGTTTAACTTATTTCCTTCCTACATTTCCCACAATTCCCTGTGACAACTATTTTTATACTGTGTTTTTTGATGAACAAAGGATCTAAGCACGAGTTCAACAGGAGGAGGAAGACGCCGGCAGCCGATTGATTGTCGCTGTCTCACCTTCTCAGGTAAAGCTTCGTATTCTCCGGCCCGGACAGACGGAAGACTTCTTCTTGTTTCTTTACGTGCTGCTTCTCCGTAAAGATACACTGCGGATGAAATAAAGTGGTTATCAGTAGCGTTTAAACGACTGATCCTGATCCATTATGACTGAATGCTCAAGAGCGTCCCAATCTGGACTCCTGACGGACTGAGCAGGTCCCTGTACTTTATGCACATCGGAGCATTAAGTATGTGACAGACACAAAGGAAAAAGCTCCACTTTAAGATTAGTTTCATGCACAAAAGCCAAGGATGAAGTTTTATTTCTATCTCCAGAATCACTGAAGTGTGTGTGAATCAGTGCGTCTCACCGGGGACGCTCAGCATGTCTGCCAGTTTCTGTCCGAACACGTTGGCGCAGTTGATGCAGTCGTCCATGGAGACGTTCTGGACGGGGATGAAGGGGCAAACGTCCAGCGCTCCGGTCCGAGGATGCTCACCTTGAACAGGTAACACACACACACACACACACACACACACACACACACACACACACACCAGGTCAGGTCCTGTTTAACACTTCCTGGTGCGTTGCTGCAGGACGCCGCTGACCTGAGTGCTTGCTCATGTCGATGAGGCTGAAGGCCTGCCGGGCGGCGTTCAGTGCGCCCTCCACCACGGCGTCGGGGGAGCCCACGAAGGTGTAGACGGTTCGGTTGGTGGAGGCTCCGGGGTCCACGTCCAGCAGGCTGCAGCCGGAGGTGCCGGAGATGGCTGCTGAGATGGCATCGATCACCTGGAATGCAAGAAAAATGATCAGTTCTTCGTCTTAAAGGAGACTTCAGCTAAAACCGACGACCATCAGCAAGAACACTTTCTGTTTGTAGAGAGTTCTTCTCAGAAACGTCCAGACTGAGAATATCAAAGAACTGACCTCTTTGTTTCGACCCTCAGAGAAGTTGGGGACGCACTCCACCAGCTGAGCCATGGTGTCTGCAAACTGAATGAAAAGCAAGAGAGTTTAACCTCAAACTCACAGTCTGCAGGTCCAACTTCAACTCCCCCTAAAAAAACCCACAACCTCCCACATGTGTTCAATGGGAGGCCAGCGGGTTGAGTCATTACCAGCTCTGCAGCAGGCCTGAATGTGGGTCAGCTGACAATGATTACCACACCGCCTCCTCTGCGAAAACACTGTCAACTTATTCAAACGCTTCAGAAAGCAGCAGTGTAGAGAGCTGCTAGCAACAGGTTTCAGTCTGGTATCACTCACCCCCATCAACAACCAGCGTCATGAACCGACTTCACACAGGATGTTATTTTACACCATTAATAACTGAAAAGGATGGTCAAGTTTTCTTTAGTACTACCTTGCTTTAACCGTCAGGAGGTTTAATTGTGATAATCTATTGATCCTCAGATAGTTAAAAGCATTTTGGGAGGCCAGAGGTCAAAGTTCAGGGTCTGGCAGATAAACTCACTCACAGTTTAACCACAGTGACATGATTTGATCATTTATGATTCAAAAATGGGTTAGCGTGAGGAATAATAGTAACAATATAATAAAACGCAGCAGAAATGGACCAAATTACATAATACAGTTCTTTTACACTAAACCAGACAGCAGTGAAGCGTCAGCTGCTTCCTGGTTGTTGTTGGTGTTAAATATTTGAAAAAGTTGCATCACATGAAGCCAAACTCCAGCAGACAGTGAACGGTTAATGAATGATCAGCTGGATATCTGACAGGTGATTGGTCCACAGGAACAACAACCAGTCCGCCTCCTCAGTGTTGACTCAGGAGGGCTGAGACGTCATAATTTATAGCTGCTTTTAGGTTAAAACTCTTGTTGCTCAGTATTGTTGCTCTACAGGAGCAATAAGTTATATAATCAAAAACAAACCAAAAAGAGGAAACACTAAAGAAATAAATTACAGGTTGAACGACAACACGTACATTTCCAATCAAACCATAATAAAACCTACAGAAGATTTACAAATCAGAGGAATATATCACTTCTTCATGTCCAGACTCACTGATTTGATTTGTGTTTTTGTTCATTAATCAACCAATCAAACTACTAATAGAGCACCTGGTGTACAGGTAGCTCAAAGGGATTGACAGCACAGACTAAAGCTCATAATCTAAACAGAAAAGTCACACATTTTAAATAATAAAGCCTGCAGTGTGGAGTCATTTAATGAAGAACTTTGAGCTTTTGTGTTGAGCTTTATGATTTTATTGTGTGCTCTTTATTACGCTCAGTAGGTTTCCTCAACTGAATATGACCACACTGACACTTTCGCCACTGCAGAACAGCTCGAACATCGGACCACAACAACAACATGAGCAGATTTAATAAACCGGACTGTAAACTTGTGATCTGGAGCCATTAATCAAGATGGACTTTTGGTTTTTCACTCTGGGTAAGAAACCTTCTGTTTGTGTTTTTATTTTGGATTTTTCAACACTTTGCAGGTGTTTGTGAGTTACAGCATTAAGTTGTTTAGTGGTAAAATGTAAGACAATTTGACTCAAACTACTTTAAAGGACATAGGTCATAAGTTTAGCTTGTTATCCAGTCCTGTAAAATGATGAAAACAATTGTGTGCCACCTTCAGAGGTGGAAAAAGTACACACATTCTTATGCGTGTTGGTCATGTTCCGTCTGTTGATTTTGGAAAGGTGTTCAATAGTGCAAAATAATCAATAATTAAAACGCAATAAAACTAAAATAACGAGATAGTAAAATGTAAAGATAGTACAGTGATCTCTGAAAAGATTACCTAAGTACAATAACAAAATATTATAAAGGATACTTCCCACTTGTTGTCACTTTGTTTCTACGAATAAAGCAGCCTGGGAACCAGACAGATCTGCGAGCTCATGTTTTATTGCTGCCCCCTCCTCAAGTCCTGGATCCTACCGGGCCGATCACAACCATGAATACGGAATGGGTTTTATATGACGACTGTTGAATCATGTCAGTATTAAACAAACAAGTCAGTATATTTTCTCTAAAAAGATCAAGAAAGAACTGCACTTAAGCTTTCGATAAGAAGGATGTGTTTGTCATACTTTGGACAGGATTTGGGAAGTTCAGTTGGTTGGTTGGTCGGTCGAGTGATCTACAGAGTGAATGAAGAGAGGGGGCGGCGTTAGTGAGATCAAACTGTGAATCAGAGAAATAAAACGCTATTTTCTGATTGTGTTAATGCAGTTGAGGCGCATCCTTTGCTCAGTCATGGTTCAACTCGGTGTGGCCAAAAGAACCAATAGAAAAGCCCTGACTGTGATCGCACATTAACGGCTTCTTCCTACAAAATAATTATTACGTGTCTGTCTCCTCACAGCTGTTTGTTTGGCCACCTCTAGAACTGGAGCACAGTCAACCTCAACAACATCATCAGCGTCAAATGTCACCAACGTAACCACTGTGTTCCCTGTACCTGCCCTTACCACTACTGCTGCTCCTCCTACGACTCCTCCAACTCCTCCTCCTACCAACAATACCACTACTGCTGCTCCTCCTACCAACACTACCACTACTGCTGCTCCTCATACTACTAACACTACTGCTGCTCCTCCTACGACTCCTCCACCAACTCCTCCTCCTACCAACACTACCACTACTGCTGCTCCTCATACCACTAACACTACCACTACTGCTGCTCCTCCTACGACTCCTCCACCAACTCCACCTCCTACCAACACTACCACTACTGCTGCTCCTCCTACTGCTCCTCCTCCTACCAACACTATCACTACTGCTGCTCCTCCTACAACTCCTCCACCAACTCCTTCTCCTACCAGCACTACCACTACTGCTGCTTCTCCTACTGCTCCTCCTCCTACCAACACTATCACTACTGCTGCTCCTCCTACAACTCCTCCACCAACTCCTTCTCCTACCAACACTACCACTACTGCTGCTCCTCCTACGACTCCTCCACCAACTCCACCAACTCCTCCTCCTACCAACAGTTCAACTACTGCTGCTCCTCCTACTGCTCCTCCTACGACTCCTCCTCCTACTGCTCCTCATACTACCAGCACTACCACCACTGCTGCTCCTCCTACTGCTCTTCCTCCTACCAACACTACCACTACTGCTGCTCCTCCTACGACTCCTCCACCAACTCCTTCTCCTACCAACAGGACCACTCCTGCTGCTCTTCCTACGACTCCTCCACCTACCAACACTACCACTACTGCTGCTCCTCCTGCCACTAACACTACCACTACTGCTGCTCCTCCTACGACTCCTCCACCAACTCCTCCTCCTACCAACACTTCTACTACTGCTGCTCCTCCTACTGCTCCTCCTACAACTCCTCTTCCTACTGCTCCTCATACTACCAGCACTACCACCACTGCTGCTCCTCCTACTGCTCTTCCTCCTACCAACACTACCACTACTGCTGCTCCTCCTACGACTCCTCCACCAACTCCTTCTCCTACCAACACTACCACTACTGCTGCTCCTCCTACGACTCCTCCACCAACTCCTCCTCCTACCAACACCACCACTACTGCTGCTCCTCATACCACTAACACTACCACTACTGCTGCTCCTCCTACAACTCCTCCACCAACTCGACCTCCTACCAACACTACCACTACTGCTGCTCCTCTTCCTACCAACAGGACCACTCCTGCTGCTCTTCCTACGACTCCTCCACCTACCAACACTACCACTACTGCTGCTCCTCCTACTGCTCCTCCTCCTACCAACACTACCACTACTGCTGCTTCTCCTATGACTCCTCCACCAACTCCACCAAGTCCTCCTCCTACCAACACTACTACTACTGCTGCTCCTCCTACTGATCCTCCTAAGACTCCTCCACCAATTCCACCTCCTACCAGCACTACCACTACTGCTGCTCCTCATACTACTAACACTACCACTACTGCTGCTGCTCCTCCTACGACTCCTCCACCAACTCCTCCTCCTACCAACACTACCACTACTGCTGCTCCTCCTACTGCTCCTCCTCCTACCAACACTACCACTACTGCTGCTCCTCCTACAACTCCTCCACCAACTCCTTCTCCTACCAACACTACCACTACTGCTGCTCCTCCTACGACTCCCCCACCAACTCCTCCTCCTACCAACACTGCCACTACTGCTGCTCCTCCTACTGCTCCTCCTACGACTCCTCCTCCTACTGCTCCTCCTCTTACCAACACTACCACTACTGCCATTCCTAATCCTACTGCTCCTCCTACTGCTCCTCCTCCTACCAACACTACCACTACTGCTGCTCCTCCTACTGGTCCTCCTACTGCTCCTCCCACGACTCCTCCACCAACTCCTCCTCCTACCAACACTACTACTACTGCTGTTCCTCCGACTGCTACTCCTACGACTCCTCCTCCTACTGTTCCTCATACTACCAGCACTACCACCACTGCTGCTTCTACTACTGCTCTTCCTCCTACCAACACTACCACAACTGTTGCTCCTCCTACTGCTCCTCCTCCTACCAACACTACCACTACTGCTGCTCCTCCTACGACTCCTCCACCAACTCCTCCTCCTACCAACACTGCCACTACTGCTGCTCCTCCTACTGCTCCTCCTACGACTCCTCCTCCTACTGCTCCTCCTCTTACCAACACTACCACTACTGCCATCCCTAATCCTACTGCTCCTCCTACTGCTCCTCCTCCTACCACTACTACCAACACTACCACTACTGCTGCTCCTCCTATGACTCCTCCACCAACCCCTCCTCCTACTAACACTACTACCCCTGCTCCTCCTACGACTCCTCCTCCAACTCCTACTACGACTCCTCATACTCATCCTCATACTACAACTACTACTCCTACTCCTACTACTACTACGACTACCACCACTACCACTACCACTACTATTCCACTTCCTACTACTCCCTCTACCCCTCCTCCTCTGGTTTGTGACAATGGTGGGATATCACTGAATGGTGTCTGTATCTGTCCTGATGAATGGACCGGAGAGACATGCTCACAAGGTAAGTTGTGTTGAGCAACAGCAGCAAACTTTATTTTTCTAATCATTTAAATTACCGAAAGTTGTTTATGATTTGTTCCTGAGTGAGTGTAAAACATCTGCTCACAAAGTTATTAAACTTGTCCTCTCAGAGAATTTCTGCCGAGAACAAGAGTTGAATGGATTCAAATTCTTAAACACACCCATCGGCTGGTTTGTGTATTCTGAGCAAATCTGTGATCCAGGAACGAGTGCTGGTGAGTTGATTCTAACCATCATGATATCAGTCCAGAAACTGCCATCTCCATCCATTTGTCGGTCTAACATCCATCAATCAGGTGTACGGTAACTGTAACTCCCATCATCTCCATACAGCTGGAAAGCCACAGGCTTCGACCAGATGTTCCGTCAAGAATGGACTGCCGAGTTTCGAGGATCCACCGAAGATCCTTCAGTGTGACCAGTCGCTCAGCGACATACAACAAAATGTAAGAAAACCTCCAAAGCAGTTCCAGTTTGATAGCCAAGCACTTTGATAATGAAGTAGAAAGGCGACCTGTGCACAACCCATCCTGTGTTCCCCTCTCAGCTTACCAGCCCAGCTGATTTAGAGTCGCTGGCAGCCAGCACTCAAATTCTGACCTCAAAACCTGAAGAGCTGACGGCCGAAAACATCACAGCAGCAGTTCAGATCACCAACACGCTGCTGCTGTCTCCGAATGCCACAGAGGTACGAAGTGTCGCAACAAAAGTCTCAGGGAGGTTTTTGGTCGACTAGACGGCAAACGCCGAGTTATTGGACACAAATTCTGTTGTATCAGTCTTGGAGAGCGATCCTCACTGTGTGGGTGTTAATGGTTGTACTGCAGAGCGTCAGGGTGGCAGCGGTAGCAACAGTCAGCCAGCTACTGAACACCAGCACTCCAGACGACAGCAAGGAAAACAACGCTACTCTGGGGTAAACCAAATCTTTTTTAAATCACTGCCAAGTTTGTCTATGTCTCATGTTTAACTGTCCATGTGTTCAACTGTTCTGTCCCTCTGACCTATGTCAGTCAAAAGTTGTTGGATTAAAGGATTAAATCTGGGTTTCAGTACTCTGAACAGACTGTAGTGGATGTGAGGTTTACATATTTCTTCGGTTTTCAGGAACTTCTGTATGATCAAACCATCCACACATATAAAGATGAACAACATGACCGCTCTCCAAAACTGAAGCCAGGACCTCTCTATCGCCCCCTTGTGGCAGACTACAGTATAGCTCATAAAGCCTGCTGACTAAGTCGTTCTTATCACGCAGATGTTTAAGTGCTAATTTTTAAAAAACAAAATGTTTAAGTTATTTTTTCCCCCTTTTTTAAAATTTTGATAGGGACAGCTGAAGATAGACAGGAAAGGGGGGTAGAGAGAGTGGGGATGACACGCAGCAAAGGGCTGCAGGTCGGATTCGAAACCTGGGCCACTGCAGCAAGGACTCAGCCTCAGTACATGGGTCGCCAGCTCTACCGACTGAGCTAAAAAAAAAAAAAAGTGAATTGAAAAGTGTTCATTTTTAATCATCAGTTTGGCAGGTTTGGCTTCAGGTCGAAGGTCAACAGGGGCCTAAAGAGAAAATTATTTTACAAAATATAACACATTTTTGGATACATACAATAAATGATATCAATTAAAAAATAAAACGTATTTTCTCCTGAACATGATCCTGATGATTTGATATAAGTATTTCCATTTATTTCTGTATTTTGTGTCCAGCCTCACGGTGACCCTGGACCAGCTCTCTGTGAACCTGAGCCTCAGTCTCAATACATCTCAGTCTCAGGTGGTCCAACCAAACCTGGTGGTGCAGTCGACACAAATCCCTGCTGCAGGCACTCAAGGAGTGCAGTTCACATCTCTGACAGGTCAGCGTAATGAAATATTGACCCTGAAGCCTCACATGATCAGTTTAACCTCTCGGCTGTTAAAAACTGTATTTCTCAGCTTTTATTAACTGAAGGTCAGTGGTTCTGAGGTGGTTTTATGTGTCCAGAACCATGAGGATTTTAGATCTACTATTCTGACTAGAATATCTGTTTCAGGACTCTGTCACTATTTCCTCTTCCTCTAAATCTTGTGGTCGACGTGATGTCCAGGTTTTTCAAGACGATGCAGCTAAGGTGTTTTATTGTTTTATGATTTTAATAGTCTGTCATAATTTTGCTTTGTGCCCTGCCTTTGTGTCATTTGTCATTTTCAATGGTAACAATTTACTGCTCATAAATCAGAAATTGTTTTTACAATCGTCACAAAACTCACAGGAAAAGTTTTGCAACAATGATGACCCATGTGTGAAACTATTAAAATATCTAACCATCACAGCTGCAGAACGTTTCTTCAGTATCACAGTAATCCAGATAGTTGTTTGTACATCCATGGTACACTGCTAACAGCTAATCATTAATTAACCAAAGTTTAATTCCCCAATATCTTCTCTACGCTCTACGTGTCTCTGCATATATTCTTGTTTAAAATAATAGAATAGAATTTTTATCAAGTATTCACTTCATATATAAAGAGTTTTTCTGTCTAATAGCCAGATGAGCCCTGGGAGTCTGGATGAAGCTAGCTGACATTTATTTAGCTAGCAAGTAAGCTAACGTTATCCAGCTAAAAGCACAATCACACAATATCTTCCATGAGCATGTTGTAATGTTAGCTTTGACTTTGGACTCAGTGTTGTTACATTACTAAAAGTTAAATTTAATTTTCATGTAAGTCATTTATTTGTCCACAGTAAATAATAAAAGCCTCAGTACTCACAATATGCAGGAATAGCTTGGTGTTGGGGGCCTACAGAAGTTTGAAAGAGACAATATTAACAATATTAAAACATTTAAACTAAAGTGCACAAACAAAAAAACATTATCAGAACTTTTAATAAATAAAACTGTGTTTCTCCGTCTGTTTAGGGGCGTCTGGGAGTTTCGTTGCTGACCGAATTCAGCTGAACACCAACACATCAACAGTTGTGGTGGAAAACGGGTTCATAGCCGACACCCTGATATATGTGCGATTCCCACCAGGTGAGTTTTCTTTAAAAACTGGTATTATTCAAATAAAATACTGCTACTACTGTCAGGCTCAAGTTACTCAAAACTACACTGCAGAATGTAAAGGTTATTTTTATATTTTTGTTTATTGTTTAGAAAATGACAACCTGTAGTTTCACCTGACTGAAGTTCAGACACTCCTTGAAATGCACCCAAATCCACAAATTTCCTGAGTTTTAAACCAATTTTCTACTAATGACAATGTAAATGTCTTTATCTCGTGTCTGTAGAAGCTGTCAGTGGTCGTCAGAAGCCATCAAACATCTCGCTGGGTTTCGTCCTCTACCAGAATGACCGTTTCTTTAGGTCGAGACGCTACAAAAGGCAACGGGCCGCCATCAGGGTCTTGTCGGCCAGTGTCAAAGGTCAGGAGCGCAGCGTGGTGCCGCAACATGTGGAGATGCTGTTCAGACCAACAGTAAGACAACCAGCTTCTGTTACCTTTTAAATAGTTCTGTATTAATCATTTAGTTTTCTTTTTAAATGCCACAAGATCTGGTGCAGCTATTTGAGCATATTGCTGAAGGGGCAACCCATCATCGAAATTAATATTCAAATCACAGGAATATGAACGACTATGGTACCAAACACCATCCTGTAGGACGACTTTTCACGCAATACAAGTTAGTTGTTACAAAAAACAGTTTTAATTTAAATTCTAAGTGAAAATCAACCTGTAAAGAATTCGATGTAAAGTGATATATCAAACATAGAAATGTAAATAAAAGTGTAAAGGGGAACTACACCATTGGAACATATCTGAGGTAATAAAAACAGAAAAAATAAGTGGTCCCAGGGGGGCACCTTGTGGAACACCCTTTTCTACAATTAAATAGATTGAGAACCCTGAAAGACAACATACTGATCTATTATGAAGTTAGAATTCAACCAGATAGCTTATCAAGAAGGAAGTAGCAATCAACCACATCAATAACCTTGGAAAGATCAATAAAAACTGCACCTGTGAGTTTATAATATATTAACTAACTAACACCTGCATGCACCCGTCCCTTTGAACTCACACAGTGTCTTCATCTCTCCTTCCATCCAACTGTTTAAATTATTTAATGATTGATTTTTTTGACTTGCAGGGTCACTAAAGATTTATCGGTGCCATAAAAACTGTTGTTGTGAAAAAAGAATCAGAGTAGAAACACAGTGACATCAAAAGGCCATAAAACTAAAACAAGACTGTCCATCGTCACTGTCTTGGTACAGTTCTTCATTAAGGAAGTCGGAGATGCAGGGCAACTCCTTGAGGTTTACTCTGCAGTCTTCTGACTGAATCAATACATACAGATTACATACGTTTATGGTGAATTATCATAGAAGGTCACAGTTCTCACATTTAAGAAGCTGGAACATGAGAATTTGGGGAATTTTTGCTTAAAATACTAACTAAACCAATGGACCCTCAGATATAGATATCCATGAGTTTTGGGCAGTGACCAAAGAATGAAATTGTGGATACAGGTGGCCCAAAACAAGTTTGCTTCATAGGGTATCCGGGCTCAGCCGTAGGGTGAGGAGTTCGTAGAGTCGCTGCTTCTTCATGTTGAAAGGAGCCAGCTAAGGTGGTTCAGACGAGGGATTAGGATCCTCCTGGGCACCTCACTTTGGAGGTTATCCAGGCATGACCAAAGGGGAGGAGACACCGAGGTAGACCCTGTTGAAGGGGCTATATAGCTCATCTGGCCGGGCAACACCTCAGGATCCCGCAGAAGCTGGAAGGCATTACTAGGGGGGCGAGGGATATCTGGAGTATCCTGCTTGACCTGATGCCACCGCGACCTGAACCCACATAAGCGGGGCGATAATGGATAGATGGATTACCAAAACAGTTGATGACTGATATCACTAATATCACCAAAGCTAAGGTGCAGAACTACTGTTGTGAACAGGATAAACATTGTGTGCTTTGGCTGAACAGAGGGACAAGGACAGAGACAGATCTCTTCAAACAGTCTCTCTGCCAAACAAGCATCCATTTTGTTTCCTAGCACATGAATGGACAGCATGCTTCTTGTGCATTCAGACCGAGGGGTCTCAAACTTTACACTGACCTTCGCGGACGTGATGAAAATGATGACCGGGCTTTAGTGTAATTTTACTCACGAGATCTGATGTTTGATTTTAGTGTTGTCTTCTTTCACAAGGTACATTTATCAGTAAAGTCAGAGATTAAGAGTTGATCTATGTGCTGCGGTTTCAGATTGGCAATGGTACGTCTCTGTACGACTTTGCCTGTGTTTTCTGGGACTACAGTCTGGAGGACTGGAGCACTGACGGCTGCTCTAAAGGAAATGCTTCAGACGGACTCCTGAGATGTTTCTGCAACCACACCACCAACTTCGCTGCTCTCTGGGTGAATTTCACAACTCCACACTGACATGATCACAACTTTCAAATAAGAGTAAAGCTTAAACTAAAATTGAGGGAGTCTCTGTCTTTCTGTCCTTCGATAATCTTCACACCCATTCATCTGATTGGTTTCTGGTGTTTCTGAGGACCCGAGGGAGAGCGCTGTCGAGTGCGAGCTCTACAGAGCATAGTTATTAGTAGTGCCTTACTCCTGTCAGAAGTAGACACTGTGTAATATATTGAAAGGGGTCACCTATTAACTGTTAGACAGCCAAACGACGGTGTAACAGTTATACAATCAATGCATTTTTAAAGCTCTAGAAAAACTACCAACCACACCCCCCCCCTATCCTAAAAGCTTTTGACAATTTCAAGCCATGAATGTATTATTTAGAACCTGAATACAGCTTCGCTGTTTGGACTGAATGGACTGACATACATCCATGTTTCAAGCAGATAGCAATTAGCTACGTCAATGCATTGGTCTGAAACCAATTAATTTGGGTACAAGAGATTATTATCCTCCAAGTATGTAACTGATTGACCGCTGTTGTGCTACCACCTTGTGAAAACTAATTTCTGTTTCAGTCATTCAGAGAGAATTATGAGTATGCAGAGGCCCTGGACGCCATTTCCATCGTTGGACTTTCGTTCTCTATTCTAGGTTTGGTTGTAACGATCATTCACCACGTTAAAGAGAAGTAAGAATATATTATATAAATACACAAGCTGTAAACTTCCCGCCTACTTACCCTTTAAGATAACGGTGTACTCCCTTATCCCAGTTATGACTTTTTCTTTAAACCGTAACATCTCTTCAGCTTTCACAGAAACTCTCGCGAGCGAAAGAACAACAAGAACTCAAAGACAGCTCTGCTGTGTATCTACGTCAGTCTGCTGGCCTTCATCATCACCTTCCTCTCTGGGGTCGGAAACTCCAGCAGACAGAATGACGCTCAGACAAACAACAAAAACAACACCATTCCGGAGTCTGACGAGCACGTGGAGCCAGATGCAGGCTCGTGCACGGCGGTGGCGGCTCTGCTGCACTTCTTTCTGTTAGCCACATTCATGTGGAACGCTGTATATGGCACTCAGCTGGTGCTGCTGGTCCGGACTGTGAGTCGTGGTCTTCCTCCGTACTGGAGTAAACTCAGCCTCACTGTGGGATGGGGTACGAGGTTTAAAGTTCAAAAGTTTTCTTTGAAAGTCTTTATGCTCAGCTAAGCTAACCTAAAATCTATATGATGGTTTTTTTGCTCACATGTAGAAATAAAGCCATTTTAACTTCCTGTGTCCACTCAGGAGTCCCGGCAATCGTCGTGGCGATCACACTGGGAGCCACCTACCGGGTGGACAACCCATTGGGATACAGACAGGAGGAATTGTGGGTCCATTACTGTTTTGACTAATTTATTAAAATGGAAAGTGTCTTAAAATTAACAAAATTTGGTCTCCTTGGATGGAAATGAGAACTGGAAATTAATTCCCTGTATTTGATCAGTTATGACTTTTTTATGTATTATGTGTGATCCTGTAGTTGCTGGCTTGCAGCTCTGGATAAGGACAAACAGTTTCACTTTGGGAAGCCGATGTTTGGGGGTTTCCTTCTTCCGGTCAGTCTGATCCTGATCTACAACATTGTTCTGTTGGTTCTGGCCTCTCTGACGACATGCAGGACCGACCCGACCCTAAGGAGGTAACAGCTGTAAAAAGACGAGTCATCAACCGTCCTTTCTCTCGTCATCTTTTCAAACTTTCATCTCCTCAATTGAACTTCAACAAGCTTAAATTTGAACACCAGAAACATCAGTTTGTCAAAACAAGACAGAATGAGGCAGATCGCAGCGCTCTCAAACAGCATAATGTCGTCTATGAATTAGGACACTTAGAAGAAATAATTTGAGATTTTGAGACATCATAATTTAAGAAAAAAGTTGTAATATTTCAAGAACAATTAGTAATATTTCAGGGAAATAGTCAAAAGTAGTAAAAAAAAAAGTAGTAAAATAATATCAAGTAGGTTTGAGAGCAAAAACAAACTTTATAATATTCCGACTAATATTTTACTTTATAAACCTTTTTCTCGTACATTAGTTGCTTTGAGTGTATGAATTGACTGATGGAATATGGACTTTGTTCTCGGAGTATCAGTATTATCCCGACCAACCAGCGTTCATTCTGTTCAGCTTTAGAAGAACTTTAATTCACCAACCTGTGTTTGTTCTGTTGAGCAGCACCCGTCAGTCGTCTTTGACCAGGAAGTTCCTCGTCAGTTTTTCTCTGGCGGTGTTACTGGGTCTGTCATGGACTCTGGGATACCTGGTGCTTGTTACGAGAGGACATGCCCACCTGGTCTTCAGCATTATCTTCTGCCTCTGTACAACCACACAGGTATGTTATCCATTGCCCAGTTATTTTACATTTATATTAACAAGGAGTGAATCTCTTCAGATACATGGGCCGCGATACGATTCAGGGATGACGCATTTTAATACAAAACAAATTTGTGCAATACGACAGGATACGATCCAATGCTGTCTCTGTCCAACAGGAGCAAAATCAGCACTATCAGAACCCAAAAAGAATGAATCACCTTTGTCTTCCTGCTCGTGTGTTTTCAGGGGTTTCAGATATTCATCCTCTTCACGGCCAGAACGCCGACCTTCAGGGCCACCGTGTCGCGGTCTGTCCAGTACGTCTCGTCCATCTCTATCCGGTTTAGCAGCAAAACATACAGTCTGACGAAGAACTCGGGGAGGACGGACAGCTCTGAGTCCTACAGAGCTTGGAACGACCCTGCAGATACTCAAACTTTTGAAATGAAGAGACAATAATGATGGGCTTTGGTGGAAATTAGAAAATGGTTTATTTTAGAAATGTAAGAAATCTTTTATGTTAAAATGGACCATGGAGGATGAGCCCATTCTCAGGAAAACAACTCACCCAAAATGGATTTAAGATCAGATCAGATCAGATAAATGCTGTTTTAACAGTCAGTGATCAAATCTATTCTTTAAACCATCTAAACTGGTCTTAGACTGGCACCACTTTGGCCACTTTATGCTGTTGTTTCATCTGTAGGGGCAGATTATTCTGCACATACTCAGTGTGCTCTTTTAGAAAACTCACTGGAGACAATGAGCCATTGGAGGGCACCAAACTCCAGACAAAGAACTGGTTTCAACATGCAGCAGTTTACAGACACAGAGCTGGTGCAAAGAAATTAAGTACATTTATTCTCTCATTTAAAGGAGTATATTTTTTATTTATTTTGCTACTTTTACTTAAATGTATAATGTGAAACATCTGTTCATTAAACAGTGTATACAAAAAGTAATTTATGTCTGATGTAAGTATGTCTGATTCTGATTCTGATTCTGAAACTCTAGAGCTATGTTCTATATGTAGTTGATTCAATCAATAATCTATAATCAGAAGAAGTCATACATTGACTGTTTACCATTCACTGTTTAGATCTTGGTGCTTTTGAACTCTAGATTTGAACCGGATGAAGGATTTTAGTCATCGGACGTCTGGATCTTAAGTTATCAGAGAAACAAGCTGAGCTAACGTTAGCAGCAGCTCGGCTCGCAGCCCCTCCGGGACGTCCTTTGTCTGTCCAACAGCGTGGGACAAACTACTAATAAAAATTGGCCAATGCTGTTTGTATTATTATTGTTTGGTATGGAAGCCCATTTCTACCATTCAACTGTTCTGTTCTGCTTAAGTGAAATGTATAAAACGAAAAAAAAAAGTCAGAATTATGAGATAAAAAGTTTAAATTATGAGATAAAAAATGAAAGTCAGAACTTCTGACATTTCTGTTCTAATTAGGGGGTTAGTTACCATAAATAAAAATGGCTAAAAGGTTTCCAGTCTCAATTTCTGTCCACTAAACATGGAAACAGAAAGGCTGACGAGGCTCTTTAAAGCCTCTAATGATGCATATTGGTGGTTCAGTGGTGTGATCACAACAGTGCAGACTAGATCATATTTGGAGCCACACAATGTTGCTCCAAAGATTATCATTCAAATAGGTAGGTAGGTCAGTGCACTGTCCTGGACCGTCCATGTGGACTTCATCTGCAATGAGGCACACAGAGTTTGTTTGTTGTTTGAGAAGTAAATCTACTTCTTAAAGGTTATACATACGAGATTATGTACATGAAACTAGCAGCAAACAACTATTCAAGGCAACAGCGCTTTCCTGCTATCAGATTTATCACTTAAGATGTTGCCGCTGCCCTGTATCTACAGCGCTGACCGCTGCCCTGTATCTACAGCACAGTTTAAATACTTGAAAATAGCAAAGATGAAAGGAATGCTGGAAATAAGCAGGGAAAAGGGTTGAATTTGACTTTAACTGCAGGCTTCTGTGAAGGATGAAAGATCAATAACACTCTATAAATCTACCACAGGCGATCTCTCTCCAGACTTCAGTTATAAAAACTGTTTCCAAAGTAAAAGACAAGAAAAGATATAACGTGGAAGAAAAGAAGCTGATTTCGATGGAAAAGGAGGCAGCTGTTCGTCCGTCCTGCAATTTAATCGGAGCTGCAACAGCTGATCCAGGGTTAGTGCTGATTAATGACTTTCTGCTTGTTCAAATGTCATCTGCGAACTTTTGTAGGGTTGGAGGGTTTAAACTTTCTCGATACCAAAGCAAAGAAGCAGTGTTGCTTCCTGTTGAGACGTTGCTGTTTGATTGCTCTGATGTCACTAATATCTGAACAACCAATTAGCAATGGGGTGCTAGCTAGCGATTGTTATGTTGTTGCTAGGAGTTTGAAGAGCTGCTAGGGTTTTAAGGGGTATAATAGGAAGTTGCTAGGGTTCTGAATAGTTTTCACTTTCTGAGGGGTTGCTATGGGTTTAGGGTTGGGGTGTTCAAGGAGGTTGAGTCTTGCACTGGATATCAAATGATTCATGTGGTTTCTGGGTGGTTACTCTGGATTTCCAGAACTTTGGTCAGTATTTCCTGGGACATTCGGGTCATCATCAGTTTCTGCTGGTGAAACTGAAGCCCAGCCTCGTCCACCTTTTTTAGACAATTGTTTTTGGTGTTGCATTCACTTTCCATTCCTACTTATTCAGTCAGTGTCCGAGCACAACGCGGTTAAAGATAGGCAACTTAACCATATTGTTTACTGGGAGTTCCTCGTTGGCCGGAAATAACTGCATCATATTTTCTGTTGAAGTTGGATGCCGACCGCACAGGGCAGCTCAAAGTTAAGCTCAGAACCAGACACATCAAGGACAAAAGTGAC
This sequence comes from Dicentrarchus labrax, assembly GCF_905237075.1. Lineage (NCBI taxonomy): Eukaryota > Metazoa > Chordata > Actinopteri > Moronidae > Dicentrarchus > Dicentrarchus labrax. The sequence goes on from NW_026136716.1 coordinate 496,592, forward strand.
AGCTAGAATTATGTAAATGTTTGGCCCAGATGTGACGAGCTTGGCTCTTCTCAGTTGCCGTAGCAGCTGTACAACACCACACTGTCTGTTTTCCTGAAATGAAGGCAGCAACAACAGTGTTTTAATCTTTCTGTTGGCTGCTTGTTTTCTTTCTTTCCGAACTGAGTGGACAGACTGACTCATCCTTGACTCTCTGAACGCTCCAACACCAACTCCTGTCCAACAAAGTGACAAAAAAAACTTCAACTTTTGACTTTGTAGAGTGCATTCTAAAGATTAGGGGCTAAAAGAAGGATTAAAGTGCAAATGATTGATTCTGGAAAGCAGCAGCTGCATGTTACACCTGCTTCAGTGGCTTGACGTCGACATAGAAACCAAAAGAAATTACATTAAATCAACAGAACAAACATCCATTAAAGACGCAGCGCGCAGTGGCGAGTTGAGGTCATCGCACTAAGATCAGAATCTTGGCTAAAGCCGCGTTTGGTCTCTAACGAGGTGAAACCCCTCATTATGTTTTGCTCCACTGGAGTCGGGAAACTCCAGAGAGAGAATCCCCCTGTCATCCAACAGCACCATGAAACTAAAACAGGGGATGTTACCGCGGCAACGCATCGGCCGCATCCAAGTACTGCTGACGACAACAAAAAGAGAAATGGAAGAGAAAATTAGCATAGTGTATAGCATAGTACAGGGGAGGAGTAGTGTTACCTATAATAACACATCATTGTTGATTATTGGTCATAGTTTTCACTAATAATCTGTAAGTAATGTTTTATAATCAATGTTCCTTGTGCTGGTTCTCATCCATTCCATCATGAGTCATCAGTGTGGGAGAGCTGGACCTCCCTCTGAGGGTCTCCCTCTGACTCACTGTTTGTTGTGGACTCTCAGAACCAGCTGTGGGAGCCGGCAACACCAGAACCAGCAGCTCTCAGACCAGTTCCTGCACGGTTCCACTTTTAAAATAAGCTCCTTTTAAAGAGTTTGGCGAACCCTCGTTGTAGCCATGATGTCTTGTGTTGTCTGAGATAACACACAGAGTTTACGTTATACAGGACAATATAAAGCTCTTTATTGTTCTTATGTAACTTAATCACATCTGTTAAAATGAGTCATGAGTCTTTATATGAAGCTCCATCAGTACAATAAACACACTGATTCATGTGAGAGCACCGAAGTTAGCTTTACATCAAGGGTTTCTCCTGAGGAGCCCCTCAGGAAGGGACGGTCTTTGTCTAAAAGCGCGTTCTGTATGACATTAAACACTTTCAGTTAAATAAATGTTGATTTAAAGGGTTTATTTTTATTTTTGAATGCGCTACAGCTACAATCCTACAGCGTGGACAGTGTGCAACACTAGCTAACGTTAGCTTATAAATGGAGTCCGCACACAACACAGAGTCCACAACACAGAGTCCACAACACAGAGTCCAACACAGAGTCCAACACAGAGTCCACAACACAGAGTCCACAACACAGAGTCCACAACACAGAGTCCACAACACAGAGTCCAACACAGAGTCCACAACACAGAGTCCACAACACAGAGTCCAACACAGAGTCCACAACACAGAGTCCACAACACAGAGTCCACAACACAGAGTCCAACACAGAGTCCACAACACAGAGTCCAACACAGAGTCCAACACAGAGTCCACAACACAGAGTCCAACACAGAGTCCAACACAGAGTCCACAACACAGAGTCCACAACACAGAGTCCAACACCGAGTCCAACACAGAGTCCACAACACAGAGTCCAACACAGAGTCCACAACACAGAGTCCACAACACAGAGTCCAACACAGAGTCCAACACAGAGTCCACAACACAGAGTCCACAACACAGAGTCCACAACACAGAGTCCAACACAGAGTCCAAAAGTCCACAACACAGAGTCCAACACCCGGAGTCCAACACAGAGTCCACAACACAGAGTCCAACACAGAGTCCACAACACAGAGTCCAACACAGAGTCCAACACAGAGTCCACAACACAGAGTCCAACACAGAGTCCACAACACAGAGTCCAACACAGAGTCCACAACACAGAGTCCAACACAGAGTCCACAACAAAGAGTCCAACACAGAGTCCAACACAGAGTCCACAACACAGAGTCCACAACACAGAGTCCAACACAGAGTCCACAACACAGAGTCCAACACAGTGTCCAACACAGAGTCCAACACAGAGTCCAACACAGAGTCCAACACAGAGTCCAACACAGAGTCCACAACACAGAGTCCACAACACAGAGTCCACAACACAGAGTCCAAAGTCAAAGCTAACATTACTGCTAAGCTAGTGCTAAGCAACAATAAAAGATGTAGCGGTACAAAGCTAACAATAGCTTTCTACTAGCCGAGAGCGATGCAAGGCAGGGACATCCAGCGAGCTAACTGTTGCTAAGCTAAGCCGGAGTTGTTTGTCTGGCTGTGCTTTGTGGTTTTGGCTGATGGGGGATTTGTAAATGGCAAGCTAGTTAGTAGCATGGAGCTAATGGTCCAAATAAAATAACGGAACATTGCAGTGTATTAAATGTTCAGGAGAAAATCTCATAATTGGAAGATAAATAAACACAGATTGTTACATAATCCATCCTGATGTGAACCCTCTGCTGCAGGGTGGTTGGTTTCCTCTGCAGGGGTGTAGAGGCGGGGTGGGTGGGGACAGTATGTGGAGTCTGGAGCAGATTAAAACCTCCTCTGATACGAGATCTGCTCTGACTGGAAGCAGATGTGGAGTTAAAGTACTGCTGAGTGTGCAGGGTTTCCCTCAGGCAGCGTTCCTAAAGCTAACCATGCTAACAGACTGAGGCTAAAGCTAACAGGTGTGGTTGTTGGTATGTGGGAATCTTCATACTTGATGTGTCCTTAATTCGTCCCTCGACTCTCAGCCAATCGGCTCCGCGGCCGGGACCTGCCAGGACCAACCAGCGGCTGGTTGTTGAAGGCCTCCCCGGCTGCACAGAGCTACGAGCTGTAATGTGATTTTCTCTTTAATGACGGTGATGAGCAGCAGAAACATGTGAACACACAACCTCTCACAGAGGACGGGAAGGTTGGCGGTTCGAATGTTTGATCCAACAGTGACAGACGAAATCACATATCCACCCATAGCATTTAAATAGAGATAAAGTTAGTGAGGAGGCAAGCTAATGTTAGCCGAATTTCTGTTGGACTCGTTTGGAAACGTTAGCGGACTCCAATTATAAGCTAACATTAGCTAGTGTCGTAGTGCCGAATTAGCTGTTAGCACTTCCTGTTAGCATCGTACAGGTGAGCTATCACTGGGTTGCTGTGATACTGAAGAAAGGTTCTTCAGGCAGGTTCTGCAGCTTCCTCAATAATCTCTCCTCTGGATGTGGAGGCCAGGCTCCCAGGGGCCCCGACAGCCATCGGACCCCCGACGGCCATCGGCCCCCGACGGCCATCGGCCCCAACGGCCATCGGCGAGCGTCGATAAATCGCACAGCGGGATCAAACAGCGGGAGGTCTGAAATATCACTGAGTGCGGTTTGGCTCATCACACCGTTGTTACACAACCTGCACACGGAGGTTAAAGAAACACCACAGAGACCTGAGCTCCAAACGCCACAGGAGCCAGAACCCGGATCCAGAACCCAGAGCCAGAACCCGGAGCCAGAACCCGGATCCAGAACCCGGGTCCAGACTCAGCAGGAGGTTTTCAGCTCATATTTAGCTTCCAGCACGAGGAGGTGAAAAGGTTCTGATTGATTCAGTGTTTCCTTTCATCGTCGGAAAAACGTATTTTCGTGAGTTTGAGGCGTCAGACAGTCGCTGCCCCGCTGCGCTGTGATTGGTGGAGCTCGCTGCCCGTAGAAGAGCCAGAACGTCCTCAGAACATCAGTCACTGAAACTATCTTTAACATTCATATGATCCTTTACCGGCAGGTAGGAGGGAATGAGAGCAGGCTGATGGCTCTTCAGCTGATCCTCGCCGCCGCCGTGCGTTCATCCATCAGAGCGAGCGAGCTGTCGGCACCGACGCCTCCGAAGAGCTCGGAGAGGCAGCGTTCAGAGGAACATCCATCTTGTGCCGAATCCGGGTTCAGTGACGGAGAACGTCAGCAGGAATCAGTTAGCTTTAGCCTCACTGTTAGCATCGTAACCTGGGACCTGATAGCTTTAGCTTCACTGTTAGCATCGTAACCTGGGACCTGATAGCTTTAGCTTCACTGTTAGCATCGTAACCTGGGACCTGTTAGCTTTAGCTTCACTGTTAGCATCGTAACCTGGGACCTGATAACTTTAGCTTCAGTCTATTAGCATGGTTAGCTTTAGCTTCACTGTTAGCATCGTAACCTGGGACCTGATAGCTTTAGCTTCACTGTTAGCATCGTAACCTGGGACCTGTTAGCTTTAGCTTCACTGTTAGCATCGACCTAGCTTCTTCACTGTTGCCGTAACCTGGACCTGAAACTTTAGCTTCAGTCTATTAGCATGGTTAGCTTACTCACTGTTAGCATCGTAACCTGGGACCTGTTAGCTTTAGCTTCACTGTTAGCATCGTAACCTGGGACCTGTTAGCTTTAGCTTCACTGTTAGCATCGTAACCTGGGACCTGTTAGCTTTAGCTTCACTGTTAGCATCGTAACCTGGGACCTGTTAGCTTTAGCTTCACTGTTAGCATCGTAACCTGGGACCTGTTAGCTTTAGCTTCACTGTTAGCATCGTAACCTGGGACCTGTTAGCTTTAGCTTCACTGTTAGCATCGTAACCTGGGACCTGTTAGCTTTAGCTTCAGTGTTAGCATCGTAACCTGGGACCTGATAGCTTTAGCTTCAGTGTTAGCATCGTAACCTGGGACCTGTTAGCTTTAGCTTCACTGTTAGCATCGTAACCTGGGACCTGTTAGCTTTAGCTTCAGTCTATTAGCATGGTTAGCTTTAGCTTCACTGTTAGCATCAGCAAATCGAAGTGTGTGTGAAGCTGAGAAATGGTTATTGATTATGTGTCATTGGACTGATTAATATTAATATTTATAAACTCTCTAAGCTGTCAGATAAAAGTAAAAGTACTCGATTACATTCCTCCATCGGCCTGCTGGCTCCTGATTGGCTGACTGTTACATAACGGCTGCGCTCGGGGGGGCTTCCTCCCCTAAATGAGAACCAGAGGGTTAGCTCTTAAACGCCCCCCCCCCAGGGTCTTAAACATCTCTGAAAGCGTACAGCGAGCTCACGTGCACCCCCCCGCCCCCCCGGGGACGGCCATTAGGTTTTAAAAAGAGCTCTCTGAGCTAATTCTCCGTCCTGTAAAGAGCTGCAGGTCGGCGAGCTGGGTCCTGAGAGCCGCATCGTCCTCTCAGAGCCTGATCACAACCAGCCGCTCGGCCCCGCGGGGCCCAAACCTCGGATTAAGACGGTCCCGACAGCCTCTGCTCGAACAATCAGCCCTCCTCCTCCTGGGCCCCGGTCCACGTCTGTTTAAGAAATCAGGCTCCTGGACCCGGCGGGAGGTCCGGGGGCCAGCGCTGATTAAGTGATGTGTTTTGGAAGAGACGGTTCGGGTCGAGCTTTTGTTTGAGGAAAATCTCCATGAGAGCGAATGATGACGGACAGAAGGACGGACACTCGGATAACCTGGAACCTGTTAGCATGGCCTTAAGCTAGGACCTGTTAGCTTTTAATTATTCACATTAATTAAACAACAATAAATTGTTGATGCAACTCAGTTATTTTAGTGAACTTAAATGTTTGCAGTATTTTAATTATTGGTGATATAATTCCATTATAAAAACGTTAGCATTATAATGCTGTATAGCTTAGCATTTCATTTCAGTTTAATAATCGATTAATTGGCTGCCGTTCTGATAATCAATCATCCTGAACTGTGAACTAATTTCTCTCCAAAACATTTTAATTTGTATTTTTGTTATCCATGTGCTTTTATTTTGAAGCAGCTCAGGAATGAGTGGTATGTGAGCTGCGATTGGATAAACTGCACGAGGTCGTCTTTAATGACGGAGGTCACCACCACGGAGGAAGAAAGCAGGCGGGACGAGGACTCTGGCAGCCCTCTGGATTCAAGGACAAGCTGGACCTGGACTGGTCTGTGCTGGATTATGTAACTGGGTTTGATGGATACCAGCTCTGCCGTTCAAGGACAGACGTCCTCTCAGGTTCTTTCTACACATGGACTTCCTCCTGGTCCACGTGTTGGGCGGTGATGGAGCTCTGGTCTGGTTTCTCTCCGACACCTCGTCCAGCAGCCGGAGGAGAGACTCACGTTCCAGTTGGTTGTCATAACGATTCAAACTGTCCGAGTTTATCGAATAAAAGCTTTTTCATATATTTTCACAACGTCTGTCTCTACCATATTGATTAGGGATTGGTTTCAGTTCGGATCCTGTCATTAAAACTAACATATCCATCCAGATCGCTAGCTATAATGTTAGCTACGCTGAATGATAAGTAACCTGCAGGAGCCAGATCAGCCCCGAGAGTCTGGATGATAGCGATAACATTAACTACAAGTTAGCTGAAGGTAACCTGCAAACAGCAGTTAGCAGACTCCATTTATAAGCTAACGTTAGCTAGTGTTGCCCACTGTTGGCACTCGGGAACATAAAGGTCACAACCTTTGACCCTCATCCTACATAGAGACACATAGAGACACATAGAGATCAGTCCACAGGCAGCAGAGGGACAAAGGGACACTACAACCCGTTCACTCTCTGCTGATCAATAAAAATCAATAGCAAGAAGAAAGCAGTTTTCAGAATCGACCAGCACTCAGAAAGACGATAGGGAGTCGATGTAATCACTGAATATTGAGACTTGGGTGAAAATATACTTGGAGACGTTTTCTTTCCATCGCTGTGAATCTGAGAGTTCTGACTTTTATTTCTGCCGTCTGGAGAATAAAACCAGCAGCCAACCAGACATCAATCTCCTCGCTCCTCCTGGATTCTTTCAATCGGAGTTCTTGCAGCCATTTATGACATAACAGCTCCTTCTGTCCTCTGAACGCCTCCCGTTATCTCGCCCCGCGTCCACGCACACGCTCGCTAATCCATTCCATGTGTGCGTTGACGAGCTGATAAGTCTCCGTTTCCCTCCTCTGGTTCACATTTTCAGCTCACGGTCCTGCAGAAGGATCTTTGAGTCCGGGTTCGCCGCCCGGATGAATAAACACGTCCACGCCGCTGTCAGCTGAGAGTGTGGAGACCGAGGACGGCGTTACACTTTCAGAAAAATCCTTTGATCCGTCAGCCATCTGCTTAAAGACGTTCATTTAAGATGAAACGTTAAGATTGTGTTCTTTGTTGACAGAATCGATGGTGAGATCGGCCACACGTTATTTCTAGGCCCACCAGACTCCATTCACAAAACCAGTGATTTTCCCCACAAAGACAAACCTTTAGTTAAACCAGAAACAGTCGTAATATCACTATGACTCTTCACCAGACTCCAGAGATGAAAACACTTTACCTTCAGATCATTAAAGTGGACAGAAACAGAATAAAACTGATTAAACCGTCTCTGTTAGTGTTTTTCCAACAATCATCAACTCTGGTTTGGTGGAAATAAATCCTTAATTCACCAACGTAGATGATAAAAACAGCAGTTTTTTCAAAGTCTCATTTATAACCTTTAAACATTTTACATTCAACACAAGCCATGAAGGTAGAAAGGACAATTAAAGATGCTCAATAAAACCACTCTGAATCTTCTGCAATCATTTCTATGACTGTCTTAAATTAGGATTTGGAAACTTGAGCCGAAGAGGGGTCTGAAGAGGGGTCTGAAGAGGGGTCTGAAGATGGATTATACAATCAGGATTGATCTGGTCCATGTGTGAGGGCAGAAATCCAGTCAGGACTGCAGTGTGAACGGAGCCGCTGAGGAGGAAAACATGAGCAAAGAGGTGATCTCAGGTCAGTTTTAAAGCCTTCGACCACACAGTTGTTCTCATGTTCAGGGTCAATAAACCACAATGAACCTCCACCAGGGCCAGGACCAAGACCAAACCAGGACCGGAGACACAAACCCAACATTTCAGAGCTGAAAACGTCTCTGTGAAAGAGATTAAGATGAAGAACTCATCACCAGCAGTCAGGGTCATCAATCTCAGAGCTTCTCGCCTCGGCAGAGTCTGGGGTTCCCCCTCCCTCCCTCGTCGTCCCCTATCCTCCCTCGTCCCCCCCCCCCGCTCAGGCTGGCCAAGCCTTCTAAAACAAGGGAATCCCAGTCCAGATTAGTTTGGAGGGGGAGTTCCTCCACATCGTAACTCATCTGTCAGAGTAACTCGAGGGAGGAACAAAGAGACAAACGAGGGAACAAAAGAGGAAAACATTTTGAGTCCAGATCAGGAACTCTGGAGAGGACCAGTCTCAGTCTTAGTAAACACCAACAAATCCCAAGTCAATATAGACAGGTCCCAGGTGAAGACTAGTCCAGAGTCATGTCCCAAATCAAGACCAGAAAGTCTCTTTTCAAGACCAACCAGTCCCAACTGTTGGTTGTCTCAGAATGAAACTTTCAGTACAAACAGAAACTTTTAAAGTTTGTTGACAGATAACGTGAAAGTTCCTGTAACAAAAAACGTCTGTGCAAACGTTCATCACAACCTCCAAAAGCAGAGAGACGTTCAGGGCCGAGCTGCTGCTGCCGGTCGAACTCACTCACTGCGAAAACAATTAACAACTGAACCTCCGCGGACCCAGAACTTCCTGCGTGGAGGGGGAGCGCTGAGACAAACGGGACGTTTAGATGCTGGAAAAACAATGTTGAACAGATGGATGACGCACAGAGGACGCGGTTACAGCCAAGACTGTCCGGCAGGTTGGTCCGTGGACAGGTGCAGGACGGGACTCTTCATCACAGTCAAAATGATGATTTATTATCTTAATTTTAACCTGAGCTGCATCAATTGATCATTAACAGGCAACAATTTGATAATAAAATGAGCACTAATTTTATATATATATATATATATATATATATATATATATATGAGGTTCAAAGGTTTCGTGCTGTTTTACAGCTCAAACAATTAAATCAATTTATTTATTGTCAGATGTTTTCTTTTTCTTCACCGTAGAACGAAGATACCAGGTTAGAAAATCTTTTGCTAATTAATGAGTTATTATCTCAGAATCCAGAGAAAGGTTATCAACCCATGTTAGTCTGCCGGAGGCTGGTTATGGGATTCTGGATAGACTCGGGGGCATGGAGAGTCTGCTGGAGGTTCTTGGATTTGGGGTTTTGCAGCATAATAAAAAGGTGCAACTTTCTCCTAATGCAAGAAACAGAGAAATCTTAATATTAAATTAAATGTAATAAAGATTTCTAAGATCTCCTGTTACGTTTGTCAAACGACTTAAACTTCGTCAGCAGGACGTTTTCCTTCCACTCCGAGGCTCGCAGCTGATTATGACTCCCGTTATTTTCACCCGCCCTCGCAGTTCAGGTTTCATCGCAATAAAACTCTGAAATTAAAGCTCCTGTTTGTCTCTGACCCACAAATCAAACAACAGCAGGCGGATATTTAACGGTTCTATCGTCATGAATTAGTTTTACTTTAGTACTTTAGTTTAGAGCCAAAAAGGATATTTTTAAACGTCAGGAAGAGTGGGTGTCTCCGCTGGGTTTCGTTCTTTCTAATGTTCATAAAGAGCTTTGGGGGGTTTTCCTCTAGTTGAGGAGGCGAAATAGAAACATTTGACCTTCAGTCCGTCTGTTCGTGTTTTGCAGGATTACATAACTCGCAGCAGTTTCCCTCCACTCGCTCTCATTAACATGAACTCTGCAGCTCCGTGTGTGTTTTATATATCCGAGTCCAACAGATCAGCGTGACATCATTTCCTGTGTTTAACTGCTCAAAAGATGACTTTTCATCTCATGTTGGGAGAAAACCCCGTTTTCTAAATCCCAGAAGCTTCAGAGACTTGGACGCGCTGTCGATTGCAGCGCAAACAAGTGTTTCACATGTCATTTTATGTGTTTTTCTCGCTCATTTTCAGTTTTACCGACATAGTTTTACGCAGCCTGCCAAAAGCAAACAAATATGGACGGACAAGGAAACTTTGCGGTGCACAATTTGGACAGAAGTAGTTTCAGTGTAAATCAGCCCGGAAAAAATATTCAAGGTTTGGATGGTTTTGGAACTTTTGAAGATGAAACAAGAATAAAAAGGTTTCTGTTTCTGTAGAGATGCTCGTTATGAAAACTTTAATTCAAAACTAAATCTGAGGTAAAGAGCTTCATCGTCGGCATAGACAATTATTTAAAACTTTTGGACGCATATTAACTTAGATATACCCACACTTTAATAGCTTTAATTGGAGGCTTGAAGTTTTATCCATTTTAGTTTAGTTGTGTTATGCCCCCACTGCTATGCAGCTAGCGCTATGAGTTAGTGTCTACTTCTCAATGAACACAGTTTGACCCGGGAACAAACACAATCTCATAGACCAGCAGGGAATCCAGTACCGAGGTGGTTTTCTTGGCTGGTTTGGCTCCTGGCATCCCAGGGCTGAGTCAGTTAGGTTAGCCAAATGGCTGACCGAGCTAACGGCAGTTAGCAGTTGGCTACTTATCAATCTGTCCATCAGGAAACTCGAATGATGACCTCTGTACTTTAACTTTACTCCCTGTTGGTCTCAGAGGCTGTGTTCGATCCCGGTCCAGCTGCTGAGCCCGGTTCTGTCGCCCGCTAACAGCAGATACAGTTAGCAGCAGGTAATTAGCGGTTAGCTACTTTTGGTACATCGAGTCCTTAACTAGCTAGTGTTTTGCTAACATTAGCTTTAAGATGTAACTGGCTAACTAACAACTGATGTAGTTTAGCTAGCTAGTTACCTAGCTATGGAGCAAAACGCTAGCTAACTAACGATTGATGTTACCAACAACAGCTTTCAGGTCTAACTTGTTAGCTAACGATTAATGTAGATTAATACATCAAATCTATAAATGTGTAAAAAGTTAAGGACTAAATAAAACTTTTTGAGGATATTAAATGAAGCACATCTTCATCTTCAGCCGGAGGAAACCTCTCACCGGTCCATCATCACGCCGTCTCACGTTCTCGCTTTTCCTGATAGAAGCCTTCCTGCAGCCGCCGACGTGGGTCGACTGAAAGGATGCAGAAATAAAACTCCATCAGTAGAAACGGGGCCTAATTAGCTCACCGCCCGGGTCCTCGTTAATGGGACCTTCTAGTTCCCAGAGGAACCGCTCTCGTGTTACATAACCGTGTAAAATTACAGCAGAGCTGGCGTTTTATTCTGACGAGATTTCCTGCTCTTATTTTCTTTTTTCTCCCTCTCCTGAATAAACCTTCACTTCGAGGCAGAAGCCGACCTCAAGTAGTGCACCGGTTGCCACGGCGACGGTACATAAAGTGTGGAAAAATGATGTAATCCGTCACGTCGCCGCTGGTGTTTCGACTGCGGTGGGACTGGTTACACTAGGGGGTTGTGGGTAATATTAAATCTCCGTCACTTTAATGACTCAGTGTGTCAGAGAAGAATCTGAACTTCCAACCAAACCACATTCACAGTTTTCCGTCTTTTAAATTCTTCTCTGTTTGAGCACGAAGAACTGAAGCTGAACGAAAACCAACAAATACAGATTATTTAATGGATTCTGGATCTTGTGACACTTCCAGTTCATAGTTTTAAAGCTCCGGTGTGGAACATTTACAGGCTTTGTTGGCAGAAACACACTCACTCTCTCCAGGATTCATCAGGCTTTTTTAAAGATTGTTTTGACCTTGTACCTTTGTGAAATTGTAGAAAAACAACAAAAAAAGTAATTTTCTGTAATTACAATAGTTATTAACTTTAATTTGACACAAAATCCAAAGTATTTTTTTTGTCTTTTTAATGTTTAAGTAAATATATTTACAGTGTAAAACAATGATCTATAAATACAGGTAAACTCTGCTATAATACAATAATCAAGCTTACATTTACTTTTATTTAATTAGTTATTATTGGATTATTATTATTTTAATGTGAATGTTAAAAGTTATAGAAGTGTAATAAAGTCATTATCTGTGAGATTACAGTAATTATTGCTGTTTACACTGATAACAACTGTATTTGGACAGTTTACCAATGCTTATACACTGATAAACAACATTTATTCTACTTCCATCATTATACAACATATCTGTCTGTTAACTCACTAATACATTAAAGTTACACAACTAATACTTTTTACTGTTAATGTCACTGATTTTACATATTTTATAAACTTATTAACAGTATAAAACTTTAAGCAGATTTTTGCAAATGTATTTCAGACTTTTTATGTTATTTTACATTTAGAATTTACAGGCTGCTTTTCGTAATTCTATTAATATTTCCATGTATTTAAAAAATACATAAAAAATCTGTAAACTTTTCATTTGTATTATAGCAGTGTTCCGTTGTATTTATAGGTCATTTAATAGTTTTTACAGTGTGAATATCTTTAATTAAACATTAAAAAGACAAAGATGTTATGTAAAATTAAAGCTAAAAACTGTTATTTACATTGAACCAGCCTGATAATATAAATATATAAATTCATGTGGAGAATAAAAACCAAAGACATCTTTTTAAAAAAACGAAAAACTTCTTTATTGTTGGAAATCAATATAGAAACAAACGTATGTAGAAAACATCGACAGCACAACCTCGTGGTACATTCTCACTGTTTTATAATAACGAGTCTACGCGTGAATACAGTCGGGGCTGAAACTGAAAGGCACAGTACGGGAAACAGCATTCAGTCGGGCGCTAGAGAAATGCTAACCTTTATCATACTCCACAATAAAGCGCTTTGTATGGAGAGGGTTTGACGCAGGGTGGGAAATTAACGGCAGGCACAAGCTGTTATAGGCAACTATAAAGCACAGTTAGCATGTTAGCTTGTAATCCAGGACTATCGTACCAGAACATTTGTCACTTTCCACCACAAATGGTGCTCAGAAAATTCTTCCCATAATTCATTTTATGCATGCCTGTGAGCTAGTGGAAAAAATAGGCAGTTGCTATATCTCTGCTAAGCTAACGGTGCTTTAGTTGTACTTTAAATGTTCTTTTCTCTACTACAAGTCCAATATTTCTGGTGAAATGCAGATACCGCACGTACCGTAAACTACCATGAATGTAGCATTTTTGTTGGTGGGCACTTTAATTGTGGTTAAAAATCGAATTTGTAGCCATTACAATCCCTGCAAACCAAGCTAACGCTGCTTCAGTCAGGGTTCGCGTTAGCCTGGTTAGCAAGTTCTTTAGCTTTCGTGGGTAGAATAAATAAAGAAGCTTTACAAATGCAGTACATAGAGTTTTAATTGCTAGCTATCAGGCTACACCGTTAGCTTCTCATCCTGCGTTAGCATGAGGCCACAAGAAGAAGAAGAGCGCATTATCGTACAGTAAAAAGAACAAAAAGGCCATTGTGAGGGAAATGCATCGACAAAAATGTATTAAAAACATACATTCTCTCCATATACATATAAATACATTTCTGTTGTGCAAATTGCAAGTGAAGAAGCCTCCGGCCGGCTGGTTGTCAGCAGCTCGCTTCGGTAACATCGGCACATCGGATGTTTGACGTCGGGTTTTAGACCATTTTCCCAAAAATATGTTTCAAGCACTGAACATCAGAGCTTTATTGTGTTTTTATCATTATGCTAAAGCTTACGTTAGTCTTGTTACCTGATGAGAACAGCTCTAAATGCAAACAGTTTAAATTTTCTGGCACTTTTTCGTAAACAAAATTTGATATATATTGTATTACTGTGGTATACAAGTTCATTCTCCGGGTCTGTGGTCGTAGTACTCGGAGCACGTACACGCATGAGGCAGAAATATCGGAATATCCAGCAAGTTTATCGCACATATTCTCCACACGGAGCAGCTTTTCTAGCTTCGTAGCCAGTAGAAGACTCGCATTACGGTTGTTCCTTTAAAACCTTTTAATGTGGATCAACAGGAATGAGCTCGAACAGCAGAACCGTCGTAAAAGACTTCCAACCACTTTAACCTTGTTGTGCTTTGCTCTGTAACAAAAAACACTAGCTAACTAGCTACCTAATAATTGATGTAGCAAGCTAGCTAGTTTGGCTAACATTAGCTAGCTAACTTAAGTTTTAACTATGTATATATGTCACTTTTATCTTTGAACCAATTAGATGACTCCTTCCCTGTACTTAGATTTGCTATATGTTAGACTAATCTATGTTGAAAAGACAACCACATTTTGAGGATGGTTAAAAAATAAAAGATATATGTCACATCTTAAGTTAGGTGATGTTAGCAAAACAGTAGCTAACTAGTTAGTTAGAGACTAGCAGACGGGTTTTAATGGAAGCGTAGACCGGTATCAAGCAGGCGGTTAGTCTCTTTTAATGCGGATCAACAGGAATGAGCTCGAACAGCAGAACCATCATAAAAGACTTCTGTTGGACCAACATGGAGAAATGTAATCAAACACCTTTTTGATAAATAACATCTCACAAGTTATGAAAATAGTATTCCAGGGAGCCAGCTTCCCATTATTTTAACACAAAATAAAATATATCTAGCGTGAGTTTGCCACCCCCCTCACGCTGCAGAGAAACCTCCACGTATCGAATGCCTTGTTGCTTGATAAATAGTAAAGATGAGGCATGTTTGCTATTACATATTTGTCTTTAAATGCTCTCTCGTTACTAATTCCCTGACGATTATGTCCTGTACATGTTTTTACAGCACTGGGTGGGTAAAGTGAGGCAGTTCAGAGGTCCGGCAGATTCGTGAGGACCCCCGCTGTTGTCGCCATCCCAGCCTAGGCGACTGTCTCTTTCCGCTGGGCGTCTCTGAGGACGACTCAGTGTGTTCACCACTTGCCGGGGATGGGCGTCCCACACTCGTACCATGAGACGTAGTTGACGTGGGAGTGTCCTCCAATCTGTCCAAAGTGGACAGGTTCCTGACGCATCGCTCTGTAGAAACCTGGAGCGAAAAAACAACACACACATCAGTGAGAGGTTGAATAGCTGCACAGGATTAACTAAGCCCCACCCCTTTTTGGCAAGCCTCAGTCAACTTCCTCCTTTCCTGTACTTCGATATGCTACGTGTTAGGCTAATCTATGTTGAAAAGACAACAACATTTTGTAAAATACTCTGAGCTGAGATTTTAAGTGTTTACCGGGTCTGGACGGTAGCTGGTCGGCTCTGAGCTGCCTGCCGGTTCTTCCATCCAGGAACGAATCCACAAACTGACAGTGATCCTCACCGAAGCCGGTCTGATCTCCGATGTTGTAGAATTTACCTGAAATGAACAGAGATGGATTAGCACAGAGCTGAAATAAACTCCAAAACGAGGCAGAAAATTAGTGAACTGAACTCACCGTTGAGCGAGTCGCTCAGGTAGATCTTATACCTGAGTGAGTTGCACAGCTGGACGCCCACAAACTTTCGGTACCAGGTCCTCTTCACGTACTGTTTGCCGTGGCAGTCGGAGTACGAGTCCGTCTTAAAGGGAAACTGAGTCCAGATGGCATCTTTTCCTGCAGAGACAGGAAGGTTTGACTACGCGTTGCTGACGGACATAATGACGGATGACACTGAAGCGTTCTTTAACCTTACCTGAGACATTCTCGCTCACCCGCGGGTCCGCTAATGGAGGGAAATAAAGATCAATCAATACAGCTCTAACAATGTGGTTGTTCCTGACAGTAACACATACATGTATCAGGACAAAAGTATGAAGTAGCACACAAAAACATTCACTGAAAACACACAATAACATACACTAAAAACACGAAAAATACAGTAAAAACGAGAGAAATACACTAAAAACACACAAAACTTACACTAAAAACACAAAAACATACACTTAAAACACAAAAATATACACTTAAAACACGAAATATACATTAAAAACCGGAAATATACACTAAAAACACACAAAACGCGAGTGAAAACTTGACAACCAGATTGTCTGTTGGTTTAAGAGACTAGCTTTCGTGGGAGCATACCCGACTCTGTGTTGAAGGTCACGGGTTCACTGGGAGGACCTGCGCCCAGCTCGTTCTTTGGCTTCACCTTGAACTCGTAGCTACGGAGAAACAGACAGCAGTCGAATATGTCACCAGTGGAAAGGAAACGTCTGTGACCTGCTCATCGTGAAACCATCCACTCAGTTCTGATGTGAAATTAAAGGACCTTGCCAATAGCAACATGAGCAAGTTAATATCGTGAAAATGACTTCCTAAGGATAGAAAATATTATAAAATATCGTATCGCAATATTTTGTTTTGTGATATTGTATCGATTCTCAAAAACAATTAAAAAAAACTCAGTTTTCCAAAAATTTGATTTAAAAAACTACAGAAAACTACAACAATATACTGACTCTTAGTCTCCATATCGTGATACTTACCGTATCGTATTGTGATACTTACCGTATCGCGATACTTATCATATCGTGATACTTATCGTATCGGCAGATTCTAGTCAATACAGACTCTTTTGTTTACAAAATCTTTAACATTCGTCAAATTTGCTGCTTTTGCTTCAAATTACTGTAATAATTTATATTTTCAATGCAGTACTTACTGCAGTAGAGTATTATTACAGTGGTATTAGTATTTTTACTGCAGTAATAGAGTATTATTAAAGAGCGGTATTAGTACTTTTACTGCAGTAATAGAGTATTATTACAGAGCGGTATTAGTACTTTTACTGCAGTAGAGTGTTATTACAGAGCGGTATTAGTACTTTTACTGCAGCAGAGTATTATTACAGTGGTATTAGTACTTTTACTGCTGTAGAGTATTATTACAGAGTGGTATAAGTACTTTTACTGCAGTAGAGTATTAGTAGTACTTGGATGAGGGTTTTAACATGTTTCTAGACCTCAAATGTTCACAAATGTCCATGCGACGCTTTTACTTAAATGAAGAACAACCTGTCTGCTCGCAGCTCAGTTCTTTTAGATGCTTCCAGCCACCTTCCTTTACACCAAATACTTTTCCCATATCCAGGCTCATTAAAACCTCAGCGAGCTGTGACGGACCAGCTCTGCTTATTTTGACTCAGTGAAGGTCTGGCGGCAGCTGCCCTCTGTGATTGCTCGGCTGCCTCGGTATGTTTGGACAGCTGAGCGAGAGGTGGCCGGCGTTCTGTCAGATCTGAACGCTCACGGGAAGAGGAATATTTCAGGAGGTGCAGCAGTGTGGAGGAGATCAGACCTTTCACTGGTTTCATTTGTATAAGGAACTAAATTCGATCCATCATGGCCGTTTACAGCTGTTTCGAGGCCCTTGGGCCCCCAGATGTTTTTACTTTTGTTCAATTTATGACATAATATTAGGGGTGTTAACATTTACAGATGCGAGCAAGGAAAACGGTTTTAACGTTAGCGATGCAACTACATCGGTACACCAACTGTTGGATGGATCTAAATGTATGATGAACTGGTCCAGTCTGCAGTGTGGCTCTTTTGCGACACTCTTTGAGGGACCTGTTCTTTGAACCAGCTCTGACTCGGACGAAATGTTGAGTAAAGATCTGGATGGATGTGAGGGAGAATACCTGCTCTCAGGTATGAGGTTCTCCACAGCGGTGTGAGTCTGGTTGGTGGTCAGGATGGAAACTTGCTCGCCGTCAGGTCCTTTAGCAGTGGAGATAACTTCATACTCTGAGAAGAGGACAACAAAGTCAAGTCCGGAACCACAGAATCACCTCAAAACTCAAAAAATTCTTGTATGCGTCCCAGTTATATCTTTCTGTGTCATACCGGTGGTGTCATTGTCAGTTTTCTCCCAGTCCAGGATGATAAAGGATGGGCATCCCTCCACCGTCACTACCGTGAGGTTGGAGGGCGGAGACTTGGGCGGACCCGTCACATTTGCCTCGCCGGGTTCATCTTCAGGGAAGTAGTTGAGGGAGGAGGTGATGGAGCAAGGCTCGTCCGGTTTCTTCCCCGTTTGGTAGACGACGTGAGGCGCTGTGGGAGCAGGAGAGAGACTGATTAGTCTGGGTTCAGGGTTCAGTGCCCCGTATACAGTTTTCAGATCGATTTGTTTCCACTTACCCACGTAACGTTTCTTGCCCAAAGCGTCGACGTCAGAGGTTGGCTGGGATTTAAACAGCTCTGAGTCCTCCCAGGTTTCCTGTCGACTGGCTGAAGAAAGAAACATGAACAGACACAATTTTACAAGGGTGTTTTTAGTGCAAGATGCCGAAGAATCCCATTCAACCATGAAAATTTTAGCATATGAAGGTTTTTTTATCTATAGCTGTGCCTTTAATTTGCAAGAAGAATTCCCCAAATTGATTTCCAATAGTTGCAACAATCCATCCTACTGGTGGCTTTGTCAATGTATGACAAAAGGTTTATAAATGCTGAACAAAAAACGGCCTTGTTGGGTAAACTACAGTTTACTCAACTACAATTAGGTTGTAGTTGGTTTAGGTTGAGGGAGATTTTGTCCTTCACCTTGTTAGTCGGTATGCTAACGTAACAAAGTGGAAATCTTCCTACTGGCTGTTGTTGGCATAGCAGTCGTGGTCTGTTTGCGTTCCTGTTTGGTCGGTTTGGCGGTTGCTGCTGGGACTTTCGGTTTCAGGATCGGCAACTTGTCCGTCAGCTTAAAGTTGTTCACTTTGTCTGATCCAAAAGATAATCATTAATATCTTCAAGAAAAAACACAACTGTGAAATGTCCATCCAAGCCCTTTGTTAGTTCTTACCCGTTTCTCCGGGTTTCCCCACCAAGTTTGGTTTCTTGTTGATCGGTATGATTGGGCGAGCAGGGGATCCTGGAACAAACAATAGATATCAAACATTATCTATATTGATCATAAAATAAGTCTTTTATCTTCTACCACCAGCAGTTTTCCCAACCTTCCAATAACAGGAGGACTCAAAGATGCTTTTACTCTTGCAAAGGTATATTTAATGGAAAACAGTGGAACACTCCTTAGTGGTATGTTAGACAACAGAAATGTCTCAGGTTTCGCCCATGGACAGTTTCTGTCTAAATAAGGCGAAGCTTTAAAAGTGACTTTGGCTCTATTTTCTAGCTAGGTGCGCTCTAATCTCCTGGAAAATCAGCTTTTTTTTCCCAGAGTAGAACTCGATACTCGTTTCCAAATGCCAAATGAACCTGAAAACATGAACAATCCCGTGTAATTCCTGTGTGTTTTTCTAAAATCCAACATAGACCCAAGTCCAGAACCTGCAGCCAATTACACCCCCCTTCCTTCTCTCATTTAGGGAGAAGCCAAAATTCTTCACAATCAAGGAATTGACCCTGTTCCAAAACTAAATGGAATAAATGCAAAGCCAGAAACATGAAAGATGATGGAGTCCTGAAACTTTTTAGCTCTTAACATGAAACAATACAGACGCATTCCTTTCAATCAGTGACATGTAAATATGTATGAAGCCAGAAAGGACGCCAGACTGCCTGTAGAGCTGCTCTTTGGTGAATATTTGCTGTTCTTCTTGAAATTATTTGGGCTTCAAAGAACTCTTTTGCTTTCGTGGGTAAAGCTTCTATTATTCTTAAACAGTCGGCCATAAATTAAGAGTTCCCTGTCAACAAAACATGGAACCATTAGATGTACAAGATTTAGAAAATTATTCAAAGAAGTGCTTTATATACTGGGGGTCATAGTGGAAACTGCTGTAATTATAGTTCAGTGATGCCTTGTGATTACAGTGCAAGGCTAAATGAAATAAATATTGGTATGATTTTCTCTTTTCACACACAAACAATCCTGCAATAAAAAGCAAACAGCGGTTTCCATTCTGATGAAAACTGCTCGATGCACGCCATGCCGCCCTGGTTGCGTGAGGGATTTCTAAACACAGCATCTCGGCAGCAACATATCTGAAGCTCATCGCACTCGCAATGCTTGCAATCAAGCAAGAAGCAAAAGCACATGGAACCTGGACAAGAGCATTTAAAAAGGATAACTCAAAAGGTCTATTCCAGATGCCAGGTTCGTCACAGGGTAATTAGAAACTATTTCTTCTTTTAATTTCTGCGGCAAGAAAAAGCGCAAAGCTCTGCAAATGAGGTTCTTAAAAAGTAAGCTAATGATCAGAGGAGCACATACTTTCCGAAAAGGGAAAGTATTTTCCCAAAGGCTCCGCCGAAGCTTCTGGCCAAAGCTTTCAAGCTGACGGATGGTATTTCTCGACTCTGGACACTTAACACGACCAAACCATGCAGTCTTGGCGGCGTAGAGCAACTGAAGCGCCAGTCAGCAGACGGCATGGGCAAGTTCTGGGTGCAGACAAACTCATGCCTTTACCAACCATAAAACCGCTCTTCAACTGTGGGACTTGAACGGCCAAACACTTCAGGGAACTCAGACTTCTTGTCCTCCAGCAAGGAGTTGTTCACTGCAGCAGGAGAGGCGCTGCAATTAAAACTGGGGTCTGTCTTTAACATTTTCTACCATACCTTTTGGTTTATCTTATTATTCAGACAAAAAGTCTCATCGAGCGTTCCACTGTTTCGCATTTTTAACACAAAGTATGGGAAGTTCCTGTCAAAATGTTCTTGATCACCCTTATACAGATGGTCACATAAAACACAAAAGACAACAGACCAATGGAAGACACCAAAAACCAGCTCATGCCCACTGAACAGGACGACCATGCACACCATAACATGCACAGTGAATCTCCTGACCCAATTTCTACCTGGTATTAACATGTTTTTAATTGTGATCAGAATGCGGTTTGTTCAGGCCAGATCTGAACCAGGGACAGGACTACAAATTAGCCATGGCTAGACAAGTTGAATACTTTCCAACTGTAGGGTTTGCATTTGTGGTCAAATATTGAGCTTCGATCACAATGTGGGTAGGATGGCAAAATCAAGACATCTTATTAATACCAGGTGTAAGTGCGAGCCGCCATTTATGTCTGACATTATGTTAATTTTAATATTCAATATTATATATTACTATTCTGTAAATACATGCATAATTACATAACAATTTCTTAATCTAAACACAATTTAACTTTGAAGAACTGTGCATGAAATGACATTTAAGAAGAAAGAACGTAAGAAACACCAAAAACAAATGCTGCAAAGAACAAATACAAAAAGTTGGTTTGTTTCCCAGATTTTAGGATTCTACAGTGAACAATATTAACTCGATGTCCAAACACTAGCTTTTTCAGAGGCTTTCAGCTGCATCTTACTGTCTTCCTCAGTAGATGGAGCTAGGAAACAATCACAAAAAAGCTAACGAGTTAATTTTCTATTTTTGTCAAACGACTGTCTCTAAGGTATCCAAAAATAAAACTTCCTTTTATATTTTTGTGTAATAAGCAGCAATCTTTACATGGTTATAAGACCATTACAGTCGAGCATCCAAAGAGTCTCGAAAGGTCTCAGTGAAGGAACAACCCGAAACCCTGACCACAACCACAAACCCAGACGTTTAAACACCCCCCACCACGAGCACATGGAGCATGGAGCAGTGACACAATCTGCTGCTGTTACTGGACTTATGTAACCAACTCAAATAATCAAGCTCCAACTCCAACATCCACTTGATTATTTGAAGAAGTCCTTGCCAGAAGCTTTGTTGAAAACCTGCAGAAGCTCAAAACACATCGGACAGAAGGCAACACGGACGGACAGACCAATGGATGGATGGATGGATGGATGGATGAACATTAAAGTATTAATAAACAAAATGGATGGAGACAAAAACACCCAAATGAGCTGCAGTGGGAATGAAGAGGCTGCAAAAGCGACTGAAGGGTTAATGATAAAACACAAAATGATGAACAAGGTCTTTTTTTACCCAGTCGAGGTCTGGACCATATGGCTGGTCTAGGTGGGGAAATGCCCCGGTGCGGCTGTCCATTTACTGTTGGGAGAAAACCAAGTGTTACGGCGGGAAAGCAACTGAACCCGACACGAGAACAACCATTCAAGTCGGTCAGTTTGGTGTCAGCATAATGAGATTGGATGAATCACAAGTCAAGCAACATGAGGATTTTGTTGTAGCACCTCAGCATCTTTTCCATTTCAAAACATTAACAGGTTGGGCAAACGTTTTGTAAGTGCAAAATGTTATTTTAGTAAACAGTTATAGCTCCCCCAAAATCCCCAAATGTCTTCCTAAATCCCCCAAATGTTTTCCTCACATCTGATTTTCAGAAATTTGGTAAACTTCAGTTTTGAAACATTTAACAGTAAGCTGGCATTCATTTTGTTTAACTTGTCACTGACGTTTGTGATAATTTTTGCGGTTAAAAGGAGTGAAATTAGTTTTCAGTTTGCTTCCAAAACATGAGATATTATATCTTCCAGATTTTTCTCCAGTATTTTGGTAAATTACATTTTCATACTCAAATTGTGTGATCGCATAAATAAACCTTTCAAACTTTAACTGGACTCATTTGGTTGTTTACGTGTGACGTTCATTTAGCAAACAAAACGCATCAACAGTCAAACTGTGAAAGCGCTGAAAACAAGGTGAGACTTTGTGAAACTTGAACCACGCTGTAGAGACCTGTTGGGAATTTCCTTTCTTTTTCCTTGAAAATCAAAAGAATATTGAATACATCAAATACAGAACCAGGATATCAACACCAAACCAATCCAAAACCCCAAAGTGAGCAGCTTCACTGGAGCACCAGTACCAGTGACCAACCAATGTTCATTCTATGGCTCCAAGAGCTGAAACCACCACTGCTAATGTAATACCTGTGTTCTGCGAAGCCTGGAAAGTGTTGGGAGGAAAGGGTTTGATTAATTGTTCCTTCATATTACTAATTTATATACTCAGAAGCCTCGAACGGCTAAAGTCCTTTAACAAAGGACGTCAAATATGAGAAAACACACAAATTAGTAATATGAGGCCACAAATGACTAGTTCATCAAACATTTTCCTTCTAACACTTTCAGGCTTTGTAGGTTACACAGAGGACAGGAATCATCAGGGGGAAGTCTCAGAAACAATAATGTCAGTAAAGAGGAGTGAAGAAACAGGAGGATTACCCCCAAGTATCCCGGAGGTTGGGGATGAGTTACTGGGTCTAGAGGAAGAGTGGGGCTGTCTTAGGCCATTAGAGAAGGGAAAGAGGGGGTTTCTCGATGCAGGCCTCATGGATCTGACAACCGTGGTAGCTGCCGGGTTGTAAGGCTGCAAAGGCAGTGTCGGAGAGAGAATTCTTTTGCTGCCTTGACCTAAAAGATCAAAAACAGTTGCAGGGCCTGTGTTACAATCTGATCTTGTTTTTGTCTAAGTTGCCAGTGAAGCGAGCTTGCAGCAGCCCTGAGCGGTGATGTTAGTGATGGAAGTTTTTACTCTTAATGGACCATTAAATTCAACGTGATTCTATTAACAAAGTTTGATGGGATCATGATAAGTCTTTAAGCGCTCACAATCTCAGGAAACCACAGTCATTTAAGCTGCTGATGAGTTTTGATGACGCAACCATGACTGTAAGATTGTGTGCCACATGCAGACATTGGAGGCCATGTTGCATGAAATGTGTTTTAATTCCCGGAGCGAGCAGCCAATCCTGTGGACAAAAACTTCATTGCACATTTATCTGGAAGCTGACTGGAAGCTCGAGGGAACAAGATGGTTGCAGAGACAGACAGAAAGAGCAAGACTGCCTTTGAATGCAAGACACAGGAAGCATTTTTATGAGGTCATTGTTACCCCAGTTGTTATTTTTGGCTCTCTCATTGGCCAGAGCTGTGCTCAGCAGCGATGATCCATCCTGTGATTTGCCGAAAGCTGTGTGGGAAAGAGAAGGTTAAACGCTAAGAAGACATAACATGTTTTGGTTTAAGAGATGGTCCACAACCTGCTGAATTAAAATTTAAATGAGAATTAAGAATTAGTCATGAAAAACAGCACCATAAAAAAAGTTAGTCTAGAAACTTCAACTGTTTGCAGATGACACTCGTATTTTCATGAAGGTCCTGCAGGGAGTCCAGTAAAGTCACAAAGATATGTCTCACTAACAAGTAGGTTTTCTAACCACTCATTATTTCACTTGATACCAAGGTACAAAAAGAAGGTATGATGATAAATTGAGGGTGAAGTGTCAAACATTTAAGTTTTCCAAAGGAGAGTTTGACATTTTTGAAATCATGATTATTTCATTTCCAAACTGAGAGCAGCACAGCCTTTAAAATGTCAACTGTTTGCAGGTGACACTCTTATTTTTGTTTAGATGGTACGGAGAGAATCTCAGAGGGGGTTGCTTTTTCTTGTGATTTAATTGTCTTTCAGATACAAAACTGAATTGTAGTAACTGCTGAAGTTTGGCTGTGATTTCATATGTCAGTCACTTAGCCTGTTAAAAGCAGGAAAGAGAGATAATTATTTAAAGTTCTGACCACAAAATAAATTTGATAAAACAAAAAAAACCCACCATCACTTCACTATTTAAGGAAAAACAAGCCATGGAAGTTGGAATGGACATTACCAAATTCAAATGTATGTATTTTGATAGGTTAAATTTTTTAGCTCCAAAATTTTAAACAGCAGTCAATTGACAGCTAAGTCTGTAATTCCTTTCATGGAGGTCCTAAACTTAAAAACAAAAAAAAGATTTGTACGAACTGAAGGTTCGGCTTTCTGAGAGCCACATTTTGGTAGTTTCTAAATATACAGCAGGTAATTGACAGCAGCTTGGCCTTTAAAGGATAATTGTTTGCAGACGACACCCTTACTTTCATGGAGGTCGTAAAGAGAGGCTTTTAGAGATACAGTAGCATTCCTTTAAATATCAAGGGGCTTATTTTTATTATAATCTTTCTCAGCAGGTTCTTTACAGCAAAACAGCTATTCTGTAACCACAAATGGATTCAGCTTTTTTCCAGAACGTGGCGATTATTTCACAAACATTTAAATTAAAAAAGGGTAGGTTGGTAGGTGGAAATTACCAGCAGGGTTATGAGGCTTCTCGGGTGCATTAGTGGGCGCCTTAGTAGTCTGCCCCTGACGCAAGTCGCCATTGGAGGATAATTTAAGGAAGGGGGTGGTTGTGGCACTGGAGAGAGGGGCTTTGGTGTGCAGGAGTTGGGGGAGGGCAGGAGGACGATCCACTGGTCGGTTGGTGTCATTTCTAACAGAGTTTCCTTTGTCTGGGGTGAGAGAGGAGAGAGGTAACGTGATCATGGGAATCTTAGGTTTGAGTTTAGATTCAGTTCAGATTGATGTTGGACATTCTGTATCGTAAACTCAACAGACATGCATTTTGATTCATCTCATCATCTCCAACACTTATGGAGAAATGAAAGTCACCAGATACATGTCTCTGAAAGGTTGGAAGTCTTGTTAATTTTATTTCAAACAGGACTGGGTATCGACCAAAACTGACAAAGCCTGTTAATTTACATGTCTAATGTACAATAATCTGTAAATAATCATAAAATGAAAAGAAAATGTCCTTTGTTTACACAAAAAGAGTTAATTACATTTGCAATCTATGTATAATCTTATTTTATTTAATAGATTAAACTGTTAATAAATTTCTAAAATTATGTAAAATAGTGACATTAACAGTAAAAAGTATTAGCTGTGTAATTTTAATGGATTAGTTAGTTAAATGACAGATATCTTGTATAATTATGGAAGTTGAATAAATGCTGTTTATCAGTGTATAAGCATTGGTAAACTGTCCAAATACAGTTTTTATCAGTGAAAACAACAATAATTACTGTTATTTCAAAAATAATTACTTTTATTAGAGTTCACCTGTATTTGTAGCTCAATGCATTGTTTTTACAGTGTAAATATCTTTAATTAAATATTAAAACCCCTTTTTTTGTCAAATTAAAGCTAAAAACTGTATACTGTATACTGACATTTTTTTACAAGTGAATTATTATGTTACTGTATTTCTTTGGCGGTCCAGCTGCTGGAATATTACTGTTATTTTTACTTTTTTTGTAAATTTGTGATGTTTATTTAGTACTTTTTATATCCCTCCATCCTGATATTTTCTTCAGAAACTCTTATCGTCTCGGCACTAATAACGACACCCAGGCCTATTTTCACATGAGATTTTACAATTAGCAGACAGATGTCCAAAGGTTTAAGTTTTGGTCCCATAATCTTGCACCTTGTAGAAATACAGAAAAGTCCAGAAGATAATGTACTTGGAAAGAGAGACAGACAGAGGGGACAGCAGTTTTGGGGATTTTGCAGAACGACTTGTGTTGTCTTTCCCTGGTGGGAAAATCCAACAACGTCTGCGTCTGAACTGACCCACATGCAGTTCGTGTCATGCAGACTGATGGAACGTGGCAATGACTTCATAAAGCAGTGAGGACTGAAGACAGATGGACGGACAGACAGAAAGAGGAGTAGATAGATGGATGATAAATCCAATGCCTAGACCACTTTATTGATCTAAAATATCCAACCTAACAAGATATTTCATCCATTATTGAGTCCCAGAATATTTGATCAAACTCTTGAATTCTGCTTGTTTATTGATCATTGGCTTGTGTTGTTTGGATGAACGTTGGTTAAATCCATTGAACCTTTTTAAATTCTATTGGAGAACCCAAACTTTTAAGAAAATAGAGTAAACTTGTGAAATATTTAGTAAAAGCTGTACAAAACATCAGATTTATGATGAGAGTTTATAATTTTAGACGATAACACTAAAATAAATTCAGTACAGAATCCCTTGTAAACTTCATGGTAAAGATCTTGCTTTCAACCAGTATGTTGGGTGGCCTGATGGACAGATCATCGATGCCCTTCTAACAGTACACAAGCATTTATGACGGCAACATTTCTGAAATCTGTTAATCTGAATGGAATAAGCCATGATCAATAGATTCATAGGGAAACTAAATCTGCGCTGGCTTTCATGATGTTTTACATGATTTACAGTGTGGTCCGAATGTGTGTTTGGTGGACTGAAATGATCCCACAGTCCACTGGAAAGACTTAGCTTATAATCAACGTCTCTAACTGAGAGCTAACTGCCATCACACACTGCACAGGCCTAAAGTGAAGCTAGATTTATAGCATGTGACACAACATATGGCGTCTTAGATGATAGATTTTTTAGATGCAGCAATCAGCTGTAATTAGCTAGCTCACGATTAGCTCACCACCTCGCCACAATCAGATACTGTTTCCATGAATGGATTTTATGTTGGGTTCAATTTAATTTAAAACTTTACAGACTGGAAACAGCTCTGAGGAGAAATATTGAAGTTTAAGGAGAAAGGACAGATAATAGGACAGAACATTGTAGAGTGAAAGAGGAACTGACGGCTTCAGGTGCGCAAATGAAGCGTCACTGCAGTCACATGACCTTTAGCAGCATGACTTAAAAAAACAAAAAAACACTAGCCGGGGCTGCACTCAGGGTGGGCGGGGCAAAGTGAACTTACTCGTAGCACCTGACCTCCAGTGACATCACCTCCACGCCTTGTATCGACTTTCTAACCGGGCTCAAGGCATGCTAGCATGCAGCCAATCACAACAGCTGCACGTCCCAGACCCCGCCCCCTCCCAGGTGCACCAGCTGAAGCAGGTAAAGACAGGATAAAGCCATATGATTAAAACAAAGTGAAAGAGCGTCTTTTCTTTGTTACCGAGTGACACATGAGGCCATTTAGGCTCTGCGGAGCCGGGCGGAGGTAACGTTTCCTGCTGGCTCTCAGGCGGCGCTGTGGGAAATAATACGTTAGCTTTAGAGGAGATAAACATTAAAGTGCAGGAAAATAAATAATGGATCTGTTTGGACAGAGGTCAGGTTGGACCACAAATGGATTCCACCATTTTTAACAAAAAGACTAACGAACAGCGAGTGAGTGACCCGATGGTTATTATCTATTTTATTTACAGCGACGGGGGGTTAGCTAGTTATCTAGTGTTTAGCTAACATTAGCTAACTGAAGCTTAGACTATATATATATGTCTCTTTTATCTTCAATATGTGGTTGTCTTTTCAACATAGGTTAGCCTAGCATATAGCATATCTAAGTACAAGAAAGGAGGAAGATGACTGAGGCTTGCTCAACTGTGATTGGAGCACAGAGCAAAAGGGGGTGGGGCTTATGAAACCCAACAATAAAAGTCACAGGGAAACATTTGGACGGTCCAGTTTTTCTTTGCTGGGACGCGTTATCGATGATCAGTCACTCACTTTCAGTTCATTAGGAATGGAACTGCATTTTAAACTGATTGAAATCGAGTCAGTCAAACCCGACTGGGAAGGTTCGGAGGTGGAAATGTTTCTGCAGCCCTGAGCGGAGGAATAAACAGCGTTATTTTGTGTGTCGAGGAAAAGAAGAAGAAATAATCACCAAAAGAAGTGCGAGGAGCTCCGGGGAACGCCGGGTTTTTGAGCAGAGGAGAGAGTCGAGTCCTGTTGTGCAGAGCTGCGAACGAGTTGACAGTTTACAGTCATACATTCATATTCATGAGATATTAATATCATATAAAGACAGACTTAGTTTACAGCAGAAATGAGTGAAGGCGGTAAAAGTGCCATTTATTTTCCCACAGACAGAGTGGATGGACATCAGCAATACAGAAAGTCTGTATTTTCAACAGGTTCATCCTGATTTATGTAGACTGCTGGAGATTAAACTGCATTTTTTGACACTTGAAATGTACAAAATGAAACTACAGGAACCTTTGAGGACATTTCTGATTGATACAACAAGTCATTTATTGTGTAAAAAGAAGTTTTTCAGTTTTTAATGTATGACTGTTATGTGAATATCACAGATGTAACCGGCTAGCTAAAGATTACATCTGTGAACCTGAAACAGATATTTCTACTGAACAAAGGACTTCTTGTATTGATCAAAAATGTCCTAAAAGGCTCTAAAGGTTTCATTTTGTACGTTTTAAGTGTCAGAAAACAGAGTTTTTTGCATAAATGTGCTGTTGTAATGTGAATATATTCAAATTTTTGGACATTTTATGAGTGTTGACAAGCTTCTGGTGCTCGACTCAAGATTAGTTGGAAAAATCAAAAGGTTAATCGATGATAAAATGGTTAGCGGCAGCCCTGTAATTTCTCAACAAAAGCACATTTCATATTAGATGTGCTGTTGTGTGAAATATCTGTGCTCCTCCTAAACCAGCCTGAACATGCAGTGACGTCCATCAGAGCTTTTATTCTCTGTTTTTATTATCACCTCCTCTGGAAACAGACGGAGGTGGATTACACACTACTGACTGTGCACACCTGCACAGCCATTAAACAGATTCCTTAAATAATGTGAGGCAGAAAAAACGACCGAGCAGCAACAAACGCTGCCTGAACAAGTTAAAGAAATCACTGATCTTACCGGGACGAGGAGGGAAGAGCGAGTGTGGGCCGAGAGGTTTCTGAAAGACAAAACATATCAACTTCAGTACTAAAACAATCTCACAAACAAGATACAACTACAATTCCCAGAGGGCACTGCTTAAAACTCTGTTGCTGTTCAGCCAACAGAGTTAAAGCAGAAGTTTGTAGAAGATTCAAAGTAAAATAAAGTTAATATAATAACAAATACAGAAAAATGTAAGTATAAATAAGGATATTTATTTATTAAAAGCAAATAAAGACTAAAATAAAAGTACATTTATTTTCTTACTCAGTACTTTTGCATTTGAACTGGATTTACATTTAATTTGATCTTTTCAAAATGAGTTTTATATAGTTACATTTTTGTTAAAGCCAACCCAAAATCAATTTTATTTAACCACTGAAAATTATTATTTTAATTGAGTAAATAAATAATAAAGATTAACCCTTAATTCACGTAAATGCGGAATAAAATTTCAATTTAATTAAATGGTTTCATCTTAACATTGGCAGCCACAGGCTTCCATAGAATAAACTGCTCATTTAAAGGTGATGAATTCGCTCTGAAACAGGAAGTGTGCACAGACTCAAACAGGACCTCGACCTCTGACCAGAACAAACACCGTCTGTCTGCTGGGAGGTCGACGTCATGCTACATACACAGTTCATGTTACATACATGTGCAGAGGAACACGTGGAGGGGCCCGCAGGAAGCTAAACTTGAGAGTCATGGCTCTGAGGTCGTTTTATTCTAAAAGGTACAACGATGTTCCTGAAATATTTTATATAATTTCAGGAAAAAAGTTGCAACGTTTTGAGATTAAAGTAAAAATTTCTGAAATTAATAAAGTGATAAAATCACCGTTGTACCAGATGATGATTTTATTCATACATACCAGCGGCTTTGCGAGAGGATTGCGCAGCTTGTACGGCTTCTGTGTGTTCTTATCTGCGAAATACGTGAAAACATAGATAAACTCACACATACATATACAAATATAAATATACGTGTGTGTAAAGACTGTTTTATATGTTGGCATCAGCTCCAGGAAACAGCTGTAAAACATGTTTAACCGAATAACTGAACTGTTTTATAACCCCAAGATGCATTCCAGTATCTCTGACGGGATTTGGGTCATGAATTAATAATGAATTTAATTAAATAATTGATTGTTCCTTACTGCCCATGTTGGTGTTGTGGATGACCGCTTTACTCCACATGCCACTGCGGTCGTCCTTGTTGGACCGGACGCCGAACTCGTAGGGCGTGTTGGGTTTGAGGTTGTCGATGACAGTGTCGCTGGTCGGGCAGGTCTGATAGATCCACTTCCTGTTCCTCTCTCTGTAGCGGATGGTGTAGAACCTGAAGGCAAGCGGGAGGGGACGCGGGAAAGTCAGAGTTATAGTAAGTCGGTTGGACCTCCAGTCCCACGGAGCCGCTGCTTACGGACACAGTAACAGACTTTTTGGCCACTTCGGGGCAGCAGAACAAACTGAACATATCATTATCTTTTGAAGCAGTTGTGGCTAACATGTTAACAAACATCCATCAGACACAGAGCAACAGGATCATCCCATTAACAGAGCCGATTATTACTTGTGGGGTTCCTCAGGGTAGTAGTCTTGGTCCTCTATAGTTTTAGTTTGAATTCCAGTCTACAGTCATGCTAGCAGCTCTGTGATGCTAACATCAGCAGGTACTTGAACCTGCAGCCCTCCAGTTCCCAAGCAAAGTCCCAAAATTCACCTTTAGGCCTTTTCCACCAACAGGTAACCGGCTCAGTTAATGTTTGAGCACTTAATTTTGAACCGTTCGGAGCGCTTCAACCAAAAATAAATCGGTTCGGGACCTGAAACCAAAGTGAGCGTGTCATATTCTGCAGGCCGTTGTGCAGCGCCCTCTGTTGACAGCAAGGTTCATGAACCCTAACTACTTTGGTTGAAAAGGTGGAACCAAACCATCCAGTAGTTGTTGAGAGGTTTCAGTTTGGACCATAGTGGTGGACTGATCATTTCCATTAATAAAGTCTTGCTGCTAGTTTAAAAATATCGAACGTATTCTGGGGTCATAAGACCTCCGAGGAATCTAAATGGCCCCAAACTGAACACTCTTCTGGAGCTCAAAATAAATTCATCAAAGTTTCCTCGAACATGGAAGGCGACAGAAAACGCTGAAGTGAGGTTTGTTGACTTTTGCCTATGACTGGAGTTCGGCTAACGCCAAGGCTAGCAAGGCGCTGGAGAACAACAAACAAATGACATACTGTACACAAGGCAGCACCAAGTCTTCAGCCCGTGTGGTTTCTCTCTTTACCGCTGTGACCTCAGTGCTGAAACAGCTTCTCCCATTAGGTGTTGTTAATTCTGGCGGGTAGATCTCCTCTTTCACTCCCTCATGTCGTGTTTTTCAGAGAATACATTCTCCAAAGAATCCCAAGTCGCAGCCAAACGCTCCACAGAAGGATCTGACATTAGCTTTTAATAAGACGCCCAGAGTGGCGGAGGACGCTTGGGTCAAGCTTTCCGATGGCTTCTCCAACTCGTTTGACAGGGAAGGAATAAAATGGATTGTTGGAGCGAGAGAAAGCGAGAGCTGATGGAAAAGAAGGCCGGGGCGTCCCGGTCGGTGTAATATCACTCAACACACACAGATTGAAGCACAACAGCAGCTTTTCAGAAGTCCAACCATTCGTCATCATGTGATTCGTCACTAAAATGTCAAACTTTGGAGAAAGTGGTCGTAAATACACATGAAAGGAGGTCAAACCCTTTCACACCCTGTCGTAACCAGGTGATCCTGCCGGGTTCATCAGTAACGTCTGAAAGCATCAGGATGTCGTACAAAGTGTCAGTGCAAATTATGGAATTACATGTTCTCGTAAATATGACGCACAATTTGCGATCATTTCTTGTACATCTTGTACAATCTTACAGATTATTTATGACACATTTTACTTTAAGCAGTCACATCGTTACGAGATCGCTCACCCGTCCTCCAGACACTCGTTCATGATGTTCCCTTCGTAAGGCGTCTTCAGGGAGTTTCCCCAGGACAGCAGCACCGCCGTCGGGCTGACGGAACCGATCACCAGGTGGAGCGGCTTCTCCAGGTTCACCTTCCCTGTGAGCACAGGTGAGGACAGAGTGAGACATCCTGTCGGTGCGCACGGCAACGTAAAGCAAACAGGACACACCTGTGCAGTGTTTCTTCACGTCGTTGACTGGGATAGGCTGGACGGCCACCAGGTACTTCGGCTCCGCGTCTGAAACAAAATGTGGATTCAGGTTTCGGAGATTAGATCAGGTTTTAGTTTCGGCGTCTCAGACACAGGAAGTCATTGTTCAGGTATTTTTCAGGTATTCTTAATGGAGTTCCCTGAAAGACGACTGTTAGCTAGCATTTTACTAAGAACAGCTTTCAGATGTAACTTTTTAGCTAGCAATTAACATATATTAGCTAGCTAGTTACATCTGGAAGCTAATGTTAGCAAAATTATCTAAAAATCAAAAATGTGCTGTAGATCGAAACATGCTAACTAATTTGTTAATTTACATCAATTGTTCTTTAGCTAGCGTTTGCTAACAATAGCCTTCTAATGTGTGTTTAAGTGATTCGGTTTATTTCTCTGTAAATTTCTCTTCTCGTCCTTCCACTCTTGAAATGTTTCTGCCATAATTTGAGTCGTCTGTTTTCCATCGAATATGTAAAACACGTCTTTGTAGAATACTTTCTGTCTACAACCTGCCACCGTACAGCGAGTACGGCGAGCTCTCCACCGCTGCAGCTCCTGTGGGAGGCAGAAACATGTGAGGAATGTGTTGTGGAAATGTGCGGCCATGATGATGAAGTCATTGTGGGCATTAAAACGACCCCCCAGAGCAGACAGACAGATGTTAATGATTACAGACAGACAAAGAGAGAGAGAGAGAGAGAGAGAGACATGTTGAAACAATAATCAAAGTGAGTTGAGTTTCTTTTAGTTTCTTTCAGCTTTTAAAGCTGCAAACAGGTGAAATATTCAGTTTATAAGCAGGAAGATGAACTCCAATAAAGTCTGTTTGCATGTAAAGTAAAGTGGGAACTGTTGGGGTGGAGGCGAGGCACCCAGCAGCATTCTGGGTAAAGTGGGCGGGTGTTAACCGGATTAACGGTGAAGCTGGAAGGACTGGCAGGTTATTGGCCGAAAGCTCATTGTTTGTTCTGGAAGTTTTAATCTTAAAGTTGTGTTTTTGTTTCCTTTATTCAGAAAATAAACTAAATGTTATTTTCAGATGTGTTACAGACACTGATTACTGTACAGAAGCACAACTTTTAGTTAGCTAACGTTTCACTCTGTAGCTAGGTAACTAGCTAGCTGATCTACACCAATCGTTAGCTAAATCGTTAAAGCATTCGTAAATTAACAAATGAGTCAGTTAGCATTTCACTGTGTAGCAAGTAAGTGCTCTATGCAAAACTTTAAATAGTAGTTAGCTAATTTACATCAATCGTTAGCTCAACTTTATTAATGTATTCAGTGATTTTGGTGAAACTAAATCAGATTTTAGAGAGAAATTTGTTTTTTTGGTATATTTCTAATGGCTAAAGTAGCTAACTGCTAATGAACTGCTGCTAACTGTATCAACTTGAACACTATTAATCTTTTTCACTCCACAAACAGGAAACAGAAGGACTCCTCACCTTTATACCTCAACAGGTACCACCCACGCTGCATGAATCACACCAATCTGCCTTTATCAGTTTATATCGAGACAATGCTGCTTTATTTAATGTGCTAATCTTTTGGCAATGTCCAAATCCTGAACATGACCTCATCCCATACCAGACTTCATTCTAAATTATAGGACTTTAAGACAAACCTCTGCACTGTCAAAGTCCTCTGGCTGTTTTCCCTAAAAACAAACTCTGCGTCTCTTTGTGGATGTGAGCGCTTCCATTCGTCTCCTGCTGACAGGTGGAAACATGCCCCTCCTCCGCCTCCTGACCTCATCAATCACCTGTAATCACCTGAGAGTCTGAGGTCATTCTCTTTCCTTTTTTTGTCTTGCTGGAACATTTATCAGCTGCGGTTGTCATGGAGGTCAGGAGGGTTAAACTCAGCTGACAGGGTTTTTATTTCAGTGTTTGCTTTTGTTGGAGTTCAGGATCGTCACAGTTCCAGTTTACGGAGGCTTCACAGAGTTCCCTTCACTGGGATTTACATGTTTGAATTTTACCCCAGACAGTGAACACCCAAAAACAACAACCCCAAACATTTACAGGTTATATTCTGAGAATATACATTTATTTTTCTTGTTTTTCTTTAAATCTTATTAAGATTTCTCACATTAGCTGATTAGCAGATTAACACCAATACACTTCTACTGGATCCTTTGGGTTTTCCATCATTTTTTTGCCGTCACTTTCGTTACTTTTCTTTAGATCTGATCAGAAATGTGTCTGAACACTTTTATGGCCTGAAAACAAACAAGAGGAAACAGTGAATTATTGAGTCTCTCTGTTTGTGTCTCATGTGGCTGAATAAACCAAAAGCCACGAGCGGCGTCGGATTTAAAGAGTCAACACTGTGGTCGTGGATCCTCCCTGAGCTGCTGATGGATGGTTCTCCGCTGAGGGCTTTTAAACAGGAAGGTAAACACCACATGAAGCCTTTAAGAGCAGCTCTGACACCACAGCCCCGCCCACCACACACTTTGATTGACAGGCGACCTTGGGGCAGAAAGAGCAGCGACGAGAGACGAGCAACAAAAACGGAGACAGAGATTAAATTAAAAGACTCCCAGTGGAGCTTAATCTTCTGGGTTTAATTAACCCACAAAGCGAACCGGGATGTCTGATTTCCCCAGCTGCACGTGAACACAGCACGTCACATTGTGCCAAAAAGAAAAAGAAAATGATTGAAAACCCACATTTGAATGATTAAAAGAACATATTCAGGAGATGTTCCAACAAACCTTTTTTTTTAACCAACTGTTTAATTTCATCATGAAATAACCTGTAAATGTTTGAGTTGTCGATTTATCCACCAAACTTAATTCAACATAATCAAATATCATCACAAACTTATGAAGCTCTCACATTTCAGACAGCCTTCTAGAAAAACTTGTGACCTTCCACAGAGTTAATGTCTGTCCACACACGAGGGCAGAAAGTCAAACTTTAACTAAATTAAAAAGACCACCACCACCAAACTCCAGTCAAAGTGTGACGTTTTTAAGCGCAATGCTAAGGTCTGTGCAGCCTCTCACTGTGGAGGAAATGTGTTGCAATAGGAGGGAGTCGTCCTCTAGAGAACACGGTGCTGAAGGACGACTTTCAGCAGGTTTTCTGTTTTTCTGTTAACCCTTCCCGATGATATGCTCCCTTAAACACATCACACCGTCAGAACTTTTAGAGTGTTTTTTTGCCGTGATGGGATATAACTGCTGGCCGAGCTTCAGAACCAGGATCAGAGCCACCTGCTGCTGCTGCCAGACTCTCAAAGCTTCTCACGTTCCGGTTTTCCCCCTGAAGCATTTCTGCAGAAACTCTGCGTTTCCCACGAGTCTGACGGTTTAGACACGGAGGTTTAGTGCTCGCATACACAGACAGAAATTTAACCTTCAGGCCCAGAACAAGAGAGAAACCCCCCGTCTTACTGTCACATAGCTCATTAGTTCCAGCAAGGAACTGCTGTGGATGTTTATGAATCAGTCTGTCATCGCTTTAAAGACGCGAACAGGAAACTGAGTGACTGAGAGAGAAAAACCTTCAGTCTTATAAACAGGTAGCGACCTTCCAACCAAACTCCATTCAAATCTTGGGGTGTTTTAACATCCTATCTTTCCGACATACAGTAGAGTTAAAGTGCCTACATCAGATTGATGCTGGATAAAGTTTTAGAGAGTTTTCACTTTTTTTCTTGAGATGTACGGAAGCCCAAAGAGGACAAAAGTAAAGATTGAAAAATGTAAATGCTTCTTTAAACATGAAAATTAGTCAAATGTGCACCTTTTATAAAAAAAACCTAGTTATCTTACTCTTGTGATCAATAACATTGATAACAGATTAATTCTGTAAATATATTTAACAAATTTAGCAACTTCTGATCAACCCATATCAATTTCAGTCTTAAATTAACGTATACGTGGCCACGCCTACTTCCAGTGTAAGCCCCGCCCATTCAGAATACTAATACAGATAATTAATTTGTTTGAACAGATCAAATGTTGTTTTCACTCATCCATACAAATATAATAAACTAACATTTTTATTATCAATAATGATGATTAGCTCTGTTATGGCTTCCGTAGAACTTCTTACCCATCTCGGTCTCGTACGGTTGTCCGTTCTCGGGCAGTTGGATGAACTGTTTGGAGAACATGCTGCTGCCGTAGCCCAGAATGTAACCCTCCAGCTTCACGTCGGGACTCGGACGCACGAACTTCATCACGATGGTGTCGCCGGTGGCGTTGATCCGAACCTTCATGTTCTGACGACGCACTGCAGAAGAAGACGAAGTTGGTGATGAGACATTAGGAATTATTAAATAGTCAAAATTATGAAAAGGTTACACTTTTACAGTCAAAACTGTTATAAAGAGTCAGAATGTTAAAATTTTAAATAAAAAATGTAATAATAATTATAGATGTACATTTTAAAGCACAATGAAGTCCAACACCATCAAAATATATTTGATATTTGGTCAGAATTATGAGATACTTTTTTAAAATTTACCCTTTTGGAGTTAAAATTTCAAAAATTATAATTCATTTATTTTAAAATGAATGAAAACAATAACATTTTTGGAATTATTATTATTATTATTATTGTTATGTATTTTCAGGCATGAAAGTTCTTCCGTAACTCTCACACACAATTTAAATTATTTAGTTTGAAAAGTTCTGTTTAGGTTTCCTGTAACTTTACAGCGAAAATCCCCCTGCAGTTCAGTAGTGACGTTCACGAGGTTGTTTCCTTTTCAAACAATCTGGAAACGATCTGAATCCTCCACATGTTGTTGTCTTTTCAGAGTTTTTCTTTCCTTCTGTTATTGCTACCGCGCTGCCAGTGAGCTCCGAGCGAATCACCGCTCCGCCGCCAAATAGTTCTGCTAATTAAGTCGCTCTGGTCACACGAGAACAAATTGCAGGTAATTAAAACAGTTTAACGAACGAGACCAATCAGCTGGAGGGGAAACAGAAACATTCCTCTTCCTGTCGGAGTCTCAATAACGTCTGTTTGTTTCGGCTCAAAGACGCTTTAAAGACCAACTGAAGACATAAAACATGATTCTCTGCTGTTAGCATGGCTGCTACATCATTCGAGGAAAACAACCCAAACAAGCAAGTTAGCACTGTTAGCAGTGAGGCTAGTTAGCTGCTCCCAACTGTACTTTGTGCTAATTAAGCTAATGCTAGCATGCTAACACATTAAAACTAAGATGGTGACCACAGGAAGCATTTCACTAAACACTGATGTCAGCACACTGATGTTAGCACACTGATGTTAGCACAAGTTTCCCTGTTTGACATCGAATGATTGAAGCTTCTCTATGTAACATTAAACCGTAGTTAACGGCGCCACCAGTGGCTGCTCAGTGAACTGCAGCCAGCGTAGCGAACACAGTCCGTGGGCGCCAGCGAGCATCATCCTGGGCGTCGGCATCAGTCCACAGGCAGCAGAGGAAGTCGCTACAACCTGTTCACTCACTGCTCAGTTCCAACCAAAGAGTTGATTATGAGTCTAAAATGTCGGTACACTCTGTTCTGTGGGAAGAACCACAGTTTGATTGGATTTCATGCTCTCGTCAGATGGATATCTCATTCAGAAACCAAACTCTCCACAGTATATGAGCTTTTATTGATTCCCTCGGAGCCTGTGGACCAACTGTTAATGAACATGTTTGGTGGATGGACCTGACCTCGGCCTCTCCGGGGTTCAAACCCGACGTCACGCTCCACTTTTAAAAGTTTAACAAGTACAGAATGTTTCGGTCCCACGTGGTTTTCTCAGGAACTATAAAGCTTTTTATTTTTCCAGCATTCGGAGGCTGGAAACCGCCACAGCCACGTCCTAGCTGCAGAACCTGCCTGACAATCGGCGTGTTTTTAACCTTCATCAGTGTCACATGGATCCAGTGATCGTTAACGGTACACGCATCAGTAACAGCAGCTGCTAACAGCTAATTCGGCAACTTTTAATGGAGACAATTTGACTAAATGATAACAAATATGAGCTAAAAATGTATTTCCCGTCATTAAAAAGTGTCGCAAACAAACCAAGCTGCATCACGTGGCTCCTGAGCTCTCGTTTCAACAGCTGAAAACATTTATTCTGGTTCACGGAGAGTGAAAAGCTGAAGGTCCAAACTCTGAATCTTCCTGTTCAAATGTCATCTGGGATTAATTCAGGCAAAAATAATCATTTAAAATTATAGCAAATCGTAAGCAAACTCCACTGAAACTTTGTCACGTTTTACTCACATAACTCGCTGCAACTATTCTGTGTGGTGAAATGTTCATTTGTCTCACAGTTTCATAGTAAACTGGAACTGTTTCGTGGCAGGCACATGTTTATGGAAATGAAGCGTTGGGCAGCAGATGAAGTAACATTGTTCTCCTGTTTAACTGTGTTTGTGTAACTGATTAAGTCTCTGCGCCGCCTCGGGCCGCCATACAGTGAAACAATCAGGAGTAATTAGGCCTCCTGCAGCCCACAGAGCCGATGGGTGGAGGTTTGTTCCTGCAGGTTGGTTGGGAAGAGCTGGACGTGTGCGATCATGCAGCTCACTGCTGGCAGCCTGTGGAAGGTTTTCTGCCAGCAGCTGAAAACTGAAAGACATCGACCCCCCCTCAGGAAAAAACTGCTGTTTAACATGAAGTCGCCCCCCCGGACAGCCTGGATAACGTCTCAGTCTCAGTCTGTTGTTTGAGGAGGACGACGGACAGGAAACACTTTCAACAAGAGTCTAACTCAAGTATCAGTAGAACTACAACCACTCAAACACATCGAAGTACTGACTGAAGCACTGAGTACACAGGAAACTCCAACCATAACCTACTGCACATTCATTGATTAAAGATCGATAATATTGGTTTAAGAACTGCAGCAGTCAGAGACCCTGGTTGTTTCTGTCTCATTAGGTGGAGCTGCGATGGAAACTCTTTCATGTGGAAACTAACGAGCTGCTGCTGGTTTTACTGGTTTCACTGGAGCTTTAATGGAGGGAAATCAGCACGAGGAAACTTGAACTGTTACTGAGTGAACGCCAACAATAAAATGTATTATTATTATTATTAAAGCAGAACAAC
The DNA here is from genome assembly GCF_905237075.1 of Dicentrarchus labrax. Lineage (NCBI taxonomy): Eukaryota > Metazoa > Chordata > Actinopteri > Moronidae > Dicentrarchus > Dicentrarchus labrax. Next base: position 536,170 of record NW_026136716.1, read on the forward strand.
GAGGGCGTTAGCGCCACCTATAGGTCAACCACAGTCCCTAGCCTGATGTAACGCACACAGAGTGAGTGACAGCTGGATGTGGGCGGGTCCTGTTGGAACCTGTTAGTGAACGAGTGTTGGTATTTTTAAAAAGGAGCCAAAAAAAAGAGAGCCTGAAATCTGGTTTTTATAACTTTCCCAGAATGCTCTTTTTCTTTTAATGACATTAATGAAATGTATGGTCACTCATAAACTTCCATATAAGGCAAAAAAAAAAGAAAGAACCAGAAACACATAAAAATCAGTGAAAGTTGCAGAAAGAGCAAAAACTAAACGTACAGGAGCTCCTGTCTCACTCTCTCTCTCTCTCTGTCTCTCTCACTCTGTTGTTTTTGGCTGTCTCTCGCCCGGTGAGGTAATCCCCTCTGAGCCACCACATCAGACCACCGAGTCGCTCTAAAGGAGGAGTTTTTATTCCTTTTTCATAATTTATAAAAGCTCAGTGAGACAGAAAAATCACAGGTGAGATCATGAATTACCCCCCCGCCCCCACCCCCCTTCATCTGCCTGCAGGACTCAATGCTGCACCAATAAACATCACGCCAAAACCCTAAAAACTGAAAACTAAATCCACGCTAGCATGCATCCAGAACACCGATAAATTAAATGCATTAAAAAAAAACTGCAGAAATAGTCTCATTTGATGAGTTTTCTGCTGATTCAGCGGTGAAGGCAGAAAGTGCTGACTCAGCAAACAAACACCTGCAAGCGAGAGCTGCAGCTCCTTACCGTACGGAAGCTTAAAAACGCCAAAAGTGTTTCACAGTTAAACTTTATGCTCGACACATTTTTACGTTTCTTCTTCTTAATGTCCCATTTTTGTTATATTTCACTTTTATTTAAACACGTTTTCTCTCAGATTGCATCACATTTACAGTTTCCTACCATCAACCTGCACATTGCATCCTACATTGTTCTTCCTCTTTGTGTCCAGTTCTTTACTCTGTAGATTGCTTATTTGTTCCTACACTGATAATCTTTTATTGATTGATTGATTGATTTATTGACTGTTAATCTCTCTGCTCATTATTGAACACTTGCCTCTGATCCTCTGAGCGGGGACGCCGTTGAGGAGAATTGTCCCTCCGAGCAGCAGGACGAGGACTCGTAGGAGAGTGACGCTCGCCATGACCTCAGAGCTTCAGCTTCCAGCAGACGAGGATGAGGAGGATGATGAAGAGGTTTGAGGAGGATGATGAAGAGGTTTGAGGAGGATGAGGAGCGACCAGGAGCTGGACAACTTCACTAAGTCTCTCTCTGCAGTCTTAGGACTTGTTCAGCCGTCGGACGTCCTCGGTGTGGAGAGGTGGACCCCTGAAACGCCGCCATCTATAGCCTGTGCAGGTGGGCGTGGCCTTGGCGACATCATCAACCCCCTTCCTCTCGTACTGTACCCTCCCTCCTCTCCCTCGCTGAAGCTCTCCTTTCTTCTCTCTGGACCTCAAACATGAACTTTTACTTTTTTCCTTTTACTCTCTCTGCTGGTTTTTTCATCACCTCCTCCTCCTCCACTCCTCCTCCTCCACTCCTCCCTCTCTTTAATGTGTTGTTTTTCAGTCAGTTTGGCTGTTCGACACTCAATAATTCAGACAGATGTTTGCCAGCAGTGCTGTGGAGGGAAAAGAAAGCAGCAAACCAATCAGAAAATGTATTTAATAGTGCTGTCAAATGATTAAAACATTTCATCGCGATTAATCGCATTAATGTCATAGTTAATCGCACATTTTTATCTATTCTAAATGTCCCTTGATTTCTTTTTGTCCCATTATTTTTTCTCATTTTAATGCTCTATGTTTATATATGAGTGTATATGAATGCTCTGCTTAATCAACATGGAAAAGTGGATCGGCTTGCTTTGTGCAAATGTTGTTTTTATTGAAAATAACATTTGCATATATTGTAGTGTTCAATTTCACACTAACATTCTCACTTGGAGCAAATAATCTCTCACACAATGTAACACTGTCCATCAATAAAAGGGTGAAACAAATACTTTGTCACACAAACAGCCCCTTCAACAGCCCTTTCTAAGGGATCAAAACAGGGCGATACAAAATAAAATTACAAAGTGCACATGTAAGGTAAACTAGGACTCAGCCTATAGTGCAGTTAAACCATGGCTTAATACTTTTCTCAAGTTTGCTTTGAACATAGCAGTCAGGCTACTGCTCTTTATTCACCAGAGGCTCAACCCAGCCTCTTATTTCAGAAAGAATGAACAGTAACGGTTACCAATAAAAGGAAAGCCTACTACTTCTTTGCTTTGAGCCAGTTACTCAAACAGCCAAGCCTGTTGACATTTTCAGACAACAAGGAATCCATCCATTTCGGCGTCTCGCGTTCGCCATCCACTCAAAACGCAACGTCTACTACTCTTAAACAAGTGTGTGTGGCGTGCCTATTGTTTTGTTTCCGGTCTAGCTAGATCCGGTGTGGTGTTGTAGTTTTTCTAACGTTACTAGTTGTTGCAACAGTATGTGAAAAAAACTACAAAGTGTGCTAGGCGTTAATCTCGCAATAAAAAAATGTACGCCGTTAAAATGGGTTTGCGTTAACGCCGTTAATAACGCGTTAAACTGACAGCACTAGTATTTAATAACATTATTATTATTATTATTACAGTATCAGTTACTAATCATCAATAATCAGTCAGAGAGTCAATAACAACACTGAGGGCAAATTCCTGCCTCTTGCAGTGGTTTAGTGTCTCTTTGGGGTTGTTTTGTGTCTCTTTGCGGTGGTCTAATGTCTCTTTGCGGTGGTTTAGTGTCTCTTTGTGGTTGTTTGGTGTCTCTTTGCGGTGGTCTAATGTCTCTTTGCGGTGGTTTAGTGTCTCTTTGTGGTTGTTTGGTGTCTCTTTGCGGTGGTCTAATGTCTCGCGGGGTTTAGTGTCTCTGTGGTTGTGGTGTCCTTGCAGTGGTTAGTGTCTCTTGGGGTTGTTGTGTCCTTGCGGTGGTCAATGTCTCTTGCGGTGGTTAGTGTCTCTTGTGGTTGTTTGGTGTCTCTTTGCGGTGGTCTAATGTCTCTTTGCGGTGGTTTAGTGTCTCTTTGTGGTTGTTTGGTGTCTCTTTGCGGTGGTCTAATGTCTCTTTGCGGTGGTTTAGTGTCTCTTTGTGGTTGTTTGGTGTCTCTTTGCAGTGGTTTAGTGTCTCTGTGTGGTTGTTTAGTGTCTCTTTGTGGTTGTTCAGTGTCTCTTTGTGGTTGTTTTGTGTCTCTGTGTGGTTGTTTAGTGTCTCTTTGTGGTAGTTTGTGTCTGTGGTTCGTGGGCCCAGCTGTGTATTTTTATTCCTTAATTAATTTAATAATAAAGGTTAGCGCTGCAGCTGGAGGTGCAGTGTGTTCAGGAGGAGAAGTGAACAGGAATGAGAGGAATTTAAATCCTCTGTGGATGTTTCACACAAAGAAACTCGACCACTGACTGTAGGAGCGTCTGTCAGCGGTGAACACGCAGCCATTACCCAGCAGCAGCAGTGCGTCGCTGCGTTTGGGTCACTCAGGTTTGTTCCACGTGCTCGCAGAGAAGCTCATGAAACCAGAGCGTCCTCGGTGGCCCGGCCGCTCCTGGACTGAAGCATGATGGGAAACACCACAGCAGCACACACACACTCAAACCCCACCCGCATCACAACACAAACGCCCGCTTCACACGTGCTGCTGGGAACAGCCGCAGAGCCAAAACCACTGACATGTTTTCTCCGTGTTGGAGACCGAGTTGGGGGATGATGATGAAGAGGAGGAGGAGGAGGGGGGCTGGCGGCGGGGGGCTGAAGGGAAAACCCGAACCCTGGCCCTGGACTTCGGTTGGTCCAACACGTGCTGCTACATGCGACAGGATGGAGGGAAGGCGCTGCCAAACAGCAGCTGATGCAGAGAGAGGAGGAACATTACACAACAGGACGAAGAGCAACGCTACAAATCAGCCGACAGGCGCTTGTCAGGTGTCAGCACTAGAGAGAGCAGTCTGAAACCGAAGACACGGATGGAGGCTGCAAGGTGTCAAAATACAGCTGCAACCATTTACTCCACCTGTCAGACGCGTTAACAACACCAACTTCAGGAGCGCCCCCAGTGGCCACCAGCAGTACTGCAGCCCACACAGTCCTCAATGAGCCTCTTACAAAGCTTTACATACTATAAAATACTATAAAGCTTATATACTACTATACTTTATATCAGCCACAGCCGAGCAAAGACACGCTGAACACCAACAACAGCGCCGCACGCTGTTGGCGTTCAGTGTGTCTTTGAGTCTCTTTGTTATTATGTTATAATGATGTCACTTTGTAGTTGTTTTATGTGTCTTTGTAGTTGTTTTATGTTTCTTTGTAGTTTTTTTTATGTCTTTTTGTAGTTGTTTTATGTTTCTTTGTAGCTTTGTAGCATCTGTTCGTAGTTAAAACTCGACAAACTAGTAAAATAAGGAGGTATATTTGCTAATGAGCAGAATACAGAAGTGTGACCGATGGGAATGTGAGCCCTGCAGTAGTGGACAGACTGGGACTGTATTTTTGGATATCCATGAATTCTCTACAACAACAAATACTGTCCTGCATGTTTTAACCTGTTTCCTGCTAAAGAGTTAAAACACGCACATGTTCCTCTGCTGATGTCTGTGTGGGGACGATGTGGATGTAAAGAGCTCAAACATGTTAACAGTGTCCACAAGCTGAAGTCCCTCAAACGCTGTCCATCACTCTGTCGTCTGGTTTCTTTGAACTTTAAAGAGTCTGACAGCTGCAAACAGCGAGCTCCAACACGCCGCTCGCCAAAGTCAGCACTCACACTTTACTCTTCTGTTCTTCTCCCTCCTTTCTTTCCTCTGCGTTCGTGCGGCGAGCAGCAGAGCGGCTCCACGCCTCGTCCCGTAAAACTTAAACACTACCACATCAAACGGTGGTGAGGCTCGACGGGCCCGGACTGATCGTCACAGCGCCGGTTCTCACAAACACGCTTGCAGCCCGAGGCTCACGGTGACCTCCACTAATCAGGCTAACGAGGCTAACGCTGCCAATTAGGCTAATGTATCGCTGTTATCCTACGGCCAATTAAAGGTCGACTCACAAACACAAATCTGACACCATTATCACTATTATTATTATTATTATTATTAATATTATTGTTATTAGGGTTATATCAACATAATCACTGTAATTATTGAGCAGCTCGGAAACAAACATTCACACATCCTTCAGCTAGAAACAAAGCATCTCTATTGGAGCGCCAACAGCTTGACCTTTACTGTCACTCTGCACCCAACACATCGGCCTTCACAATAAAACACAGGACTTCACAATAAAAGACTGTTTCCATGTTCCTAATTTTATTACATTTTATTTTTTCTTTCCTTTAAAAAAACAAACAAACTGCAGAAATTTAAAAGAGTAAATATCTGTTTCCTGTCTGAGTTAAACACGAAACAGTGAAAACATCTGATCTGTGTGAGCGATGAAGAGGACTGTAACCTTCCTCACACCCCAAACGTCTGATTTCCATCATGTTTTCCATCGTTTGACCTTTCAGTCATGTCTTATTTTCTGGAAACGGTTAAAATTTGCACTGGATTCGGATGAAAACCAGACATTTTGAGACATTTCTTACAGTGTACTCCGCCCTCAGCTGATAGGCCCAGCTGTTCCCGGGAACAGGGAGCTCTTAAACCAATCAAACATCTCTTCCTGCCAAAACGCCGGCGTTGATACAGCGTGCCAGAGCCCCCGCGCCACCTGCATCGCATCACGGTGATGAGCGCTGAAGCCAGCGGACAAAACCCAGCAACGCTTATATAACCTCCGTAACTGCGCCGGCTGCACAATGCCGCCTTTGTCTGCCCTCAGGCTGCGGCGCAGTGCGACCACGGGCACTGAAAACACTGACAACAGCACAGAAAGCTCAAAAAACACAACTTCTATTATAAATATACACAAGAACACATTATCTGATCCCCTAAATCCCCTTAATTTGTCCATTAAATCAGAACTAATTATGCATAATGAATGTAAGAGGGGCTTTTAAGGGATTTCTCATGATTTCAATTATACAATATAAAAATAATGAAGAGATTTTTAATGCCTTTGGTGCAGTTTACAGGGTTATTAATGTGAAAAGACCCATTAAATTGACCTGTTTAATGACCCCTGACTGATTAGCTTCACCTGGATTCAATTTGATGGTTAAATGTCCTTTTTTTTGGCTTTTATGTCTCTGAATCAGCATCCAGCTGCTCTACCAGCTCTGAGTTACACAAAACAAGAACAAATACGCCGTATTCCAAATTATTATGCAAATGATATTTTTCTCAGATTTTCCTAAATAGTCGATGCAAATGACAGTCAGTATAATTTTCAAGTCATCAACCGTTAGAGTATAATTCAAATTTTATTGAACAAATCTCCTAATGATAACAGATTTTTTTTTAAAAATAAACTCAAAATACACTGTTTTTTTTTCAATTATTATGCACAACAGAGATCAAAACATTTTAAAGGTTGTAAAGAGAACTAAAATGGTAATTTGTTGAATTTGCAGCATCAGCAGATCATATTTACAGAAATCAAAAGCTATTTCAATCAAAAAAATCTTAACAGGCCAAGTTACATGTTAACATAGGACCCCTTCTTTGATATCATCTTCACAATTCTTGCATCCATTGAACTTGTGAGTTGTTGGAGAGTTTCTGCTTGAATATCTTTGCAGGATGTCAGAACAGCCTCCCAGAGCTGCTGTTTTGATGTGAACTGCCTCCCACCCTCATAGATCTTTTGTTTGAGGATGCTCCAAAGGTTCTCAATAGGGTTGAGGTCAGGGTTTCTCTCCTTTTATGCCCATAGCAGCCAATGACACAGACGTATTCTTTGCAGCATGAAATGGTGCATTGTCATGCATGAAGATAATTTTGCTACGGAAGGCACGGTTCTTCTTTTTGTACCACGGAAGAAAGTGGTCAGTCAGAAACTGTACATACTTTGCAGAGGTAATTTTCACACCATCAGGGACCCTAAAGGGACCTACCAGGTCTCTCCCCATGATTCCAGCCCAAAACATGATCCTGCCACCTCCTTCTGACATCGCAGCCTTGTTGGGACATGGTGGCCATTCACCAACCATCCACTACTCCATCCATCTGGACCATCCATGGTTGCACGGCACTCATCAGTAAACAACACGGTTTGAAAATTAGTCTTCATGTATTTCGGAGCCCACTGCAACCGTTTCTGCTTGTAAGCATTGTTTAGGGGTGGCCGAATAATAGGCTTATGCACACTTGCAAACCTCTGGGAGGATCCTACACCTTGAGGTTCGCGGGACTGCAGAGGCACCAGCGGCTTCAAATACATGTTTGCTGCTTTTCAATGGCATTTTAGCAGCTGCTCTCCTAATCCTTCCTCATTATGCCTTTATCTGCACGAACCCGTCTGTGCTCTGAATCAGCCACAAATCTCTTCACATACGATGATCACGCTTAAGTTTTCTTGAAATATCCAATGTTTTCATACCTTGTCCAAGGTATTGCACTATTTCATGCTTTTCGGCAGCAGAGAGATCCTTTTTCTTTCCCATACTGCTTGAAACCTGTGGCCTGCTTAATAATGTGGAACATCCTTCTTAAGTAGTTTTCCTTTGATTGGGCTCACCTGGCAAACTAATTATCACAGGTGTCTGAGATTGATTTCAATGATCCAAAGAGCCCTGAGACACAATACCATCCATGAGTTTAATTGAAAAACTAAAAATTAAATGTTTATGACACTTAAATCCAATGTGCATAATAATTTGGAATGTGGTGCAAGTGTTTGTAGCAGTACTTAGCTTTGGAGCTAATTACTGTCGCAAAAACCAGGCTCTTGGATGGACTGGTGTTAGCTTGTTGGCTAACAACATGCAAATTAGAAAGACTGCTTCCAGTCTTTGTGCTAAGCTACACTAAACATATCCTGGTATGATAGTGCATAGCTTCAAATGCCACTGAATTCGTTAGCAGCAATAGGTACTATTGTAATAATGTAAGCTAGTTACAACGAGCTAACGGTGTGTAGTTGCCACTTTATCTGCTTACTAAACACATGAACTAATGTTGATGGGGCTAGCTGTTTTGTGGCTATACTGGCTAGCATTTTTCCTCATTGTTATGCTAAGCTAGGCTAAACATATACTGGTACAACACTGGAAAACAAGTACCATAATGAATGAATGCTATCACAGTACAAACAGCTAACAGTATTTTGGAAAAGCTAAACGTTAGAGCAACTACAATATATTTAACTCTATGTTATATCTGATATTACATCAAATTAAATTCTAGCTATTCTGTAGCTACACTGGCCGGCATTTTACCCCTCGTTTTTATGCTAAGCTAGACTAAACATGTTCTGCTATAACACCAGAAAACAAGAACAACAATAAATAAATCTGTAGTATTTAACTTGATGTTATATCTGATATTACATTAAGATTAAAAACTAGCTTTCATTTAGAGACACTTGCTAGCATCTTACCTGTCATTGTAGCTTGTTGGAAGTTGTGTTTTATGACCCAACCTCAACGTCTTTATACACCTGTCCAATTCATACAAAAGACAACACCGTTTTCCCTCCATCTGCTCCCTTTCAGGTGCAGCTATGCTAACACCGCTACATTTCATTCCATGACTGAACTGTCAGGAAGTATCACCTTGCAGCCGGTCACCGCTCGAGGACGAGCCCTACCAACTGCCTCCTCCAGCTCTCAGGTGGGTGCTGAGGTAATGAGGTAATTACCGCAGTAATTGTTTGGTATTTCTTTCCGAACGCCTTGAACGGATTCCCAGAGACATGTGTGGAGTCTGTGGGAGCGGAGCCAGAGTGTGCAGGACCTCAGGTTTCTGGGGGAGGGTGGAGGGACTTCAGATGAAATGGCAGACCAGACAGAACGTTCAAAAACACAAAGAGTTCTTCAGTCTTCGTCTGTGCAGCGTTCAGAAGCTGCTGGGAAACTGGCGAAGGGACAAGGGAAATGATGACAACAACTCCTCGAGCTGTAGATGGGCTGGTTACTGCGGTTAACCAAAATGATTTGGAAGACGAACGGTGAAATTATCAACCACACTCTCAGTTGTAAACATCCAGCTATGACCTACCACACACATTATATTACACTTCCGATGCTTCAGGTGGGATCAGATAATCCGGACAAACACAACTGGAGAAATACGGTTAATAAAACACAACTATCCATTAACCTTTGACCTCTGACTTAACCTCAGCCTCTACTTGCCGACTGACCTTCTTCTTCATATTCTCCTCAACACATGATCCTATTTAAAGTCGTGTTTGTACAGCAATAATAAAGTTGTGTGTTTGTACAGTGTTAATAAAGTTGTCTGTTTGTAAAGTGATAATAAAGTTGTATGTTTGTACAGTGATAATAAAGTTGTGAGACCTCTCTCTGGTTGGTTTTATCCTCCTCTCGCCGTTGCGATGATCTGGAAAGTGTTTGCAGATGTCGCCTCTCGGGCCCAGCGCCACCATGTCAGCTCCCCCACTTGGAACGTCTCAGGTTTGGAAAGCGCAGCAGAGGAGAGGATGGCTCATTTTCCATGCCAGCTTACATGAAGAAAAGCTCTGTGAGGCCCGCAGAGGAGAGAACGCCTCCTCAGAGAGTTTAGAACACAATAATCCTCCTCTTTAGCTGCCGGTGAAAGACATAAATAAGACAAGGTCTTCCAGAATTTAAGGAAATCCCCCAGAATACCAGATAGGTTTGATTCTGCTGCTAATTGTACTGTTGTGTTGGGATGGATTTGTTCAGAGTTGAAGTAATGGAGGAGAAACTGCATGAAAAAATTACAGATTATCTCTCTGTGGGAGGTCATTTTTACAGAAATGAACTGGAAGAATTAAAAATAACTGACGAGTCCAAAAAGTGCACAAAGATTTCAGGATTTTTCTGTATAAACGTCCTTTAAATACTAAGCAGACTAACAGTCTACAGTCGTGCTAGCAGCTCTATGAAGCTTGTGGCCTTCGAATGGTGCTTGTGAGCTTGTGGTTATGACAGGAAGTCGCGTTCACAAACTTCAACTCTTTTCTGAAAATGTTGATGTAAATACGACAAACACGAACACGGTTAACATTTGAAGACACCAGCCGTACTGAGTCAACGATGGTTTGAGCTAAATGCTAGCATCTGCATGCTAACCTGCAAACAATGACAATGCCAATACACTATTGTATAGCAGGTAGTTCCGATGTCACAATTCCATAACACATACTAAGTCATTTAGTAAGCAAACATTAGCCTATCCACCCAGATAGTATTTTGGTAGTGATAATGTTAGCAAGCTAGGAAAGTTAGACAGCCAGCTGCAACACAGCCACTGAATAGTTTAGTTTAGTCCTTAAATCAGATAAAGTAATTATTGTAGGTGATTTTAATATTCATGTGGATGTTAACAATGACAGCCTTAGTAACACATTTATCTCATTAATAGACTCAATTGGCTTCTGTCAGAGTGTAAATAAACCAACTCATTGTTTTAATCACACTCTTGACCTTGTTCTATCATATGGCATTGATATTGAACATTTAATAGTCTTCCCACATAATCCTTTCCTATCTGACCATTATTTAATAACTTTTGAATTCATACTATTAGATTATAAGCCATTAGGCAAAACTTCCTACAGCAGATGTCTATCTGACAGTGCTGTAGCTAAATTTAAGGAGGAGATTCCTTCAGTGTTGAATTCAATGCCATGTCTGAATTCAACAGAATCCTAAAACTAAAACGACTTTAGTCCCTCTGAAATTGATAATCTCGTTGATAGTGCTGCAGGCTCACTACGAAGAACATTAGACTCTATTGCTCCTATAAAAAGGAAATTATTAAAACATAGGAGACTAGCACCTTGGTATAACCACCAAACCCACCAGTTAAAACAAATAGCTAGGAAATCTGAAAGGAAATGGCGCTCTTCCAAATTATCAGAATATTGCTCAATTTGGCATGATAATCTTAAAACTTATAGAAAGGCCCTCCGTAATGCCAGAGGAGCCTATTACTCAGCACTAATAGAAGAAAATAAGAATAACTCTAGGTTCCTCTTCAGCACTGTAGCCAGGCTGACAGAGAGTCACAGCTCTATTGAGCCACATATCCCCATAAACTTAAGTAGCAATGACTTCATGAGCTTCTTCTATAATAAAATTATTACTATTAGAGAGAAAATGAATCACCAACTGCCATCTACAGTTATCAGTGGCTCTCCAAGTTCAGGGAGTTCTGCCAATGTAAACTTAGATATATATTTAGACTGTTTTTCTGCTATCGATCTTCATCAGTTAACTTCAATCATTTTTTCATCGAAGCCATCAACCTGTCTATTAGACCCGATCCCAACTAGGCTGCTTAAAGAAGTTGTTCCCTTAATTGGCACTTCTTTACTGGATATGATTAATCTTTCTTTATTATCAGGATATGTACCACAGTCCTTTAAAGTAGCTGTAATTAAACCCCTTCTTAAAAAGCCCACTCTTGACCCAGGGGTTTTAGCCAACTATAGACAGATTTCTAACCTCCCCTTCCTCTCTAAGATTCTGGAGAAAGTAGTCGCCAAAGAGTTGTGTGACTTTCTACATAACAATAGTTTATTTGAGGATTTTCAGTCAGGATTTAGAGTTCATCACAGCACAGAGACAGCTCTGGTTAAAGTTAATAATGACCTTCTGATTGCTTCTGACAATGGACTTGTCTCTGTACTTGTATTATTAGATCTTAGTGCTGCATTTGACACCATTGACCATAATATTCTTTTACAGAGACTTGAGCATCAAATTGGCATTAAAGGAACCGCACTAAGCTGGTTTAAGTCATATTTATCAGATCGCTCGCAGTTTGTACATGTTAACGATGAATCTTCAATAAATACTATAGTTAGTCATGGAGATCCACAAGGTTCTGTACTTGGACCAATACTATTTACTTCATATATGCTCCCTTTAGGCAACATTATTAGGAATCACTCCATTAACTTTCACTGTTATGCAGATGATACGCAGTTATATCTATCAATCAAGCCCGATGAAATTAATCAATTATCTAAATTACAAACATGTCTTAAGGACATAAAATCCTGGATGACCTGCAATTTTCTGATGTTAAACTCAGAAAAAAACGAAATTCTTGTTCTTGGCCCCAAAAACCTTAGAGACTCACTGTCTAAAGATATAGTTACTCTAGATGGCACTAACTTGGCCTCTAGCACCACTGTCAGGAATCTTGGAGTTATCTTTGATCAGGATTTGTCATTTAACTCCCACATAAAGCAGACCTCTAGGACTGCCTTCTTTCATTTACGTAATATTACAAAAATTAGACACATACTATCACAGACAGATGCAGAAAAACTAATCCATGCATTTGTTACTTCAAGGCTGGATTACTGCAACTCTTTATTATCAGGTTGCCCCAATAAGTCCATTAAAACGCTCCAATTAATTCAGAACGCTGCAGCACGAGTACTGACAGGAACTAGAAAAAGAGATCGCATCTCTCCTGTACTAGCTTCTCTGCATTGGCTCCCTGTAAATTGTAGAATAGAATTTAAAATCCTCCTCCTCACTTATAAAGCTCTTCATGGTCAGGCCCCTTCATATCTTAAAGAGCTCATAGTACCCTATTACCCCACTAGAACACTACGTTCTCTGAATGCTGGGATACTTGTGGTTCCTATAGTCTCTAAAAGTAGAACAGGAGCCAGAGCCTTCAGTTACCAAGCTCCTCTCTTGTGGAACCAGCTTCCAGTTGTGGTTCGGGAGGCAGACACCCTCACCACATTCAAGAGTAGGCTTAAGACATTCCTCTTTGATAAAGCTTATAGTTAGGGCTGGATCAGGTGAGTCCTTAACCATCCCTTAGTTATGCTGCTATAGGCCTAGACTATCGGGGGATTTCCCATGGTGCACTGAGCTCCTCCCTTCCTCTCTCTTTCTGCACTCATTCATGTCCCATTAATGCATGTTACTAACTTCACTTCTTCCCCGGAGTTCTTGTGCTTTCTCATCTCGCAGGTTCTTGTCGATCCTGGTGGAGCCTCCTGCCATGGTCCTGCTAGATTGCCATTGCCAATACTGTTGTTGCTGTGCACCTGTCTGTCTGTCTGTCTGTCTGTCTCTCGCTCTCTCTCTCTCTGTCTCTCTCTCTCTCTCACCCCAACTGGTCGAGACAGACGACCACCCACCTAGAGCCAAAGGATCTGTCCTAGGTTTCTGCCTTTTAACAGGCAGTTTTTCCTTGCCCTTGTCACCAAGTGCTTGCTCATGGTGGTACTGTTGGGTCTCTGTAAATAATGTTATAAAGAGTTCGGTCTAGACCTGCTCTATTTGAAAAGTGTCCTGAGATAACTTCTGTTATGAATTGACGCTATACAAATAAAATTGAATTGAATTGAATAATGTTAGTATTTTTCTACATTAGCTAGCAATTTGTCTGCATCATCAACATGACAATGTTGTAAGTGTGTAACACTTGTGGGGTTCCTCAGGGTTCTGTTTTTGGTCCTTTTTATGTTCCATTTAGTTACAGATACAGTAAGTTAATTTTGTTTGTCCACCTGATGAATTCAGTCCAACGACTATCTGTGAAAAAGAGCTAAAAGAGAGACACCTTTCACATTTCACATCACCATTTGATCCAATCTAGGAGATTATTAAAGCTCTAAATTAGAACACAAATGCATAAATCATCAATAAATCTGAAGAAATTGAGCTTCAAAACAGCAGCCAGGTAAAAAACTGTCAAGGCCTTCAGCAGCAAATTGCTCAGTTGTCAAGGAGGCTGATTATTTGTTATCAAGTGTGAAGTTTTCCAACATTTCACATGTGCTTTTTATTTTTATTTCTAATATTTCCAACATTAAAATACATCTGTTTTACCACTTCTGTGCCACAAACTGGATAATTTTGTGTCAAATATTTCCTAAAGCTCAGTGAGTTTGAGGATATCCTGCAGAATCAAACTCTTCTTTTAAAGAATATTTGAGGCACTATTTTGCAGTGAATGATGTAACACCGGCTCAGGTAACCTGTGAACTCTTCAGTCGTCTTCATTAGAGCTCCTGACAGCCTCCAGCGCTCCAGACGTCACCTGTTCAGTCGAGCTGCAGTTTGAAGTGACGTCAAACTGTTATTCAATCCCTGAACTCTGCCTTTTTTCAGCGGATGAAACACAAGCTGCCTCCCATTAGACGAAACAGATCGCTTCAGCAAGAAGAAGAAAAAACACTTTTAAGAGCTTTTGTTTTTTTCAGATTTTCGCGAAGTTGTTACACAACCGACGCTAACCGCCTCTGACAGGAAGGCCGACAGTCTGAATCCAGGAGGGAAACAATCAGAGGGGCACTTGTTCTAACTGAGGACTGTGTTTCCCATTAAACCCCCACGCGGCCAAGTCCAGATACTTTCCAGTCACAGTAAGATAACTTTTCAAAGAGGCACCTGCTGGACCGAAACCAGTCAGGACCTCAGATCTTCTGGTGAATGCCAAACGCTCAGACTTTACCGCTCATCTTGGCTCTGAGTCGGGGTTTCAACACGTCTCTGTGCAGCCAGCTCACGTACGAGCAGAGAGGTAACGACAACCTGAAGACGATTAGAGGGCCCGAAGCTGCACACAGGCCCGAGTTTAACTGCACTGCAGCATTAATGGTCGACAACCGCAGCGATGAACTGCAGCGCTGCCGACAGGACAACCTGACGTCACATCATCACTTCATGTTCGGTATTAAGACGGGGAAACAAGCCCCAACTGGAAAAAGCAGCAGTCTTTTAGTAGAAAACAGCAGAGAGCTAACAGCACTAATTATCCACATTATGAAGATAGGTAGTGCCACCCGAGTGCAACACAAAGTCAAATTAACTTGTGTATTCTGACAAATGGTGTTGATTTTAGCCAACAATAAATGATGTAGCGATACAAAGCTAACGATAGCTTTCTACTAGCCAAGAGTGATACGAGGCAGGGGCATCCAGCTAGCTAAGCTGTGGTTGTCTGGCTGGTTGGTTTAATATTATTGATTTCAATAACTATTGATGGAAGGAGTCAATTATTGTTTGATAAGGATGTCGTTCCTTCCCGAGTGCTCTCAGAGATAATCCTGTCATTAGCTCCGTCATCCTCGCTTAGCGTCAGGGTTCCGGTTTCGGGGCCATCTGACGGGGGCCGAGGTTAAGAGCCGTCAGAGCCTCAGTTCAACCCCGGGGCCCTGACAGCAGGGAGGAAGTCTTTATGATCCTCTGGTTGTCAGCACGGATCACTTTCTTCAGCATCCATGTGCGAGCCACCTGCCAGTAGCTGCAGTGCGACGCTCCGCCTGGTTTTAATAACGCGACACAAAGCAGGCTGGGAAAACACTCCTGAGATCATCGGCGTCCTCCGCAGGCTGATCGCTTAAATCATCGTTAATGATCCAGAAGGATTTATTGTCTGTCGTAATCAATAAAGAGCAGTTTTCTATGATTAATGACCAATATTGTATTGCATATATTGTCTATTTATATATTTTTACCTTTTCTTTTATATTATGTATTAAAAATGTTTCTTTTTTCTTTTTAACTTTGCTTGATTTTTTATTTAAAAATGATATTGATAATAGGACTTAAATCCAGGAGAACACCGTTTGTGTTTTATTTTGAAAGTCTAACAGGAGGCTGAGTATTGCACGTACAGAAATTACGTTACGTTATATTCATGTCATCATATTCTATAAAGTCTTCGTATCTTTTGTGTAACTGAACTGAAGCTGTCAGATAAACATAGTGAAGTACCGTCCTCCGTACTGGGGTCGGAACAGAGCTCATCCACTCTGAGGTTGCTGGTTTCACCGCAGAGCCGCCGCCAACCAAAACAAACCTCTGGATCTATAATTCAGGCTGAAAGCAGCGAGGAGCCGTCGGCCGTTCCAGCCGGCGATCCTTCATGAGGTGATTTAACTGTCAGCAGAGCGAGAGCTGGAGTTCCTTTCCAAACACACCTCGTATGTCGTTGGCCGTCGCTGAGCACCGAGCTGAAGGACGGCGAGCGGTGACTGTGAAATTAAATAATTAACTGCAGATATATGAGCTCTGCTGGTTAAAGTGTTTTCTCTAACTATATTTATCTGTTTATGTGCTGTAGGATTGTTAATTTATCATGTTTGTGTGCCGTATCTGTCTTTTATTGGGACCAGAGGAGTCCACAGAAGAGGAATCTGATCTGGAGTCAGACATTAGTTGTGACTGTGGTGACAGTTTATATAATAAACCTTTAGATCTGAAGCAGGTCCTGGACAGGTTCAGCTCCGGGGGTCATCGGGGCCTCGCAGAGGATCAGCTGATATGGAAAGGGCAGAAGGAGAACGAGGAGCTGGAAGAGAAAATATTCTCGCCACGCTTTTATTTTGTTTTTCTGCTCCGTTTTGTCGCCACAGTTTCCAAAATAAAAGTCTGCAGCTGTGTGAGAGGAAACGTCGGCTTTTATAACTTCCTCAGTAAAGGTTACTGAAAGGTGTTCAACTCCGCTTCAATTAAAACACAAACCAGCTCCATAAAAAGGTGAAATGGCGACAAGAGACCTCACGTTGTAGCTCAGATCCAACGAGGCTCCAAAGTCCAGAAGTGAACATCCAGGAAGACAATGAACGGCTCATAAAAAGGCTCATTTTCTTTATGGAGTTCTGAATGGGAGCTTCTTCTGAACTTTGCTTGGATGTTCAGAGAAATAAAAGTAGCTTTACTCTCAGAGGACGTCTCGTCTGTCCAACACGCCGATGAGTTCAGCGAGAGCGCATTTCTCCGTTCAGCTGATCCAAGACCTGACGGACATTAAACAACACGGCAACGGGCGAAAACAGCAACAACAATGCTGGAAGTTCACGGTCAGACTGACTCTATCAGAGAGAACACTCCAGAGATCACTGCCTCTGACTTCGTCTCTGGAGCCACAGCAGCTGAGGATGTGTTTAGAGGTCAAACTGGAAGAAAAAGGACGTCTTTTTTAACCCTTTAAGACCAAATCCAGTTGTACTACAATGTAAAACATTACATACACAAAATGTAGCAAGAACTAACTGATTTCAACCAATAACATCACAAAATTCACTCGTCAATCAATCTTCAACTTTTGGCTTTCTTACAACACAATGTTATCATTTGAGTGAGCTAATTGGATTGCTATAACTCCAGGAAGCACGATCGCAGTCTCCCTTCTACAATAGTTATTACACATTGCAACATGTGATCATGTTCCTGACCAATGAAATGTTGATGCTGTGAATCTGAAGCTCTCGGAAGCTTCATTAACGCTGCTCAGAAAACAAATGAGAAACACGGAGAAGAAACCGGCTCCAGAACGAGGCTTTTCCTTCATAACAAACTCTGGAAAAACCCAAAAATAGAAAAGTGGAGGAGGTTCAGGTTTTCACACGTTTGACACAAACCAGCTGAAATGATTCAAAACTGTTGAAACAAACTTTCCGAACAGCAGACTGTGGAAACATCCTCATCACTATGGAAATAAACATTTACTAAGAGGACGAGAGCATCAGCGACTGAAAGCTCAGGCTGGAAGATCTGATCTGAATTCACTGTGGAAACATACCTGTGGATATTCCAGTCATGTGACACACTGGAGCTTGAAGGGTTAAAATGTCTCTACCGGTGAGACCCTCAAACATTCCTCCCTTAAGGTGATGAAAACACACATATTTCTGCTTTTCATCAGTTTGTCTGATTCTGGATAACGACAACTGAAGTCTGTCAACACATCGTCACACACACACACACACACACACACACACACACACACACTAAATACAAATCATAGTAAAAACAGCAAAAAACTGAAACTACGTTGAATAAATGATATAAATAAATTATATTAGATTATATAAATAAAACAGTCCATCTACAAAACATAATAATACATTTAAATAAATCCATTTAACTCCTAAAAATATAAACATAAGTTCATCAGTTGAATAAAATTTAAACATTTCAACTACAGCAACAAGAGAAAGAAGTACTTCCTGTGACCTCGGCCACATACCTGAAATCCTCTCGTTGTTCAAACCTTTATTTACACACCTCCGCTGTCATCAGGTCGTCACTGCGATGAGTTGGATTGACAGGTGGAGAATCCCTCAAAAGAGCTGCGTTTGTTTAACTCAGTCATGTCGTATCCGAATGTCACACAAGAGAAAACCAGTAGAAACCTTCCAGGGAATTAGACGTTTACCCAGCATGCATCTCTCTGGTGAGTGAAGATGCCATAATGGTGCGTTGACAAGTGCGCGAGTGACTATCCGCCCTTTAATCTGGTTTATCACGGCGGCATGACCCCAAATGAACAGATTTTAACAGCTTTTAAAATGTTTGTTTTCTAAATGGAGTTTGGTTGATCAGCGCTATGCTAACTTAGCGAGCTCACATTTTCAGCTCTTACCAGGTGGTCTAACCTCTAAGACTCCATTTCCCATCAGCCCTGTAGCTTCCTGACACCCACTCCCCCGACTCCCTCAATACTTCTTTCTTTAATAACTGCTAAGAAATAAAATCGGGTAAATTCAGATGATACTGTAAAAAATATTGTCATTTTATTTTAGAAAAATGCGACAGTGCCAGCGCGCACGTACACATCATATTTTTGTTATTGTCTCTGCTCTATAATTACAGCATAGAAAACACGATACAAAACACACAAAGAGCCCCAGACCTGCACACACAAGACAGATATCAGTGGAATGTGACCATTACAGCTGGACCAGTGCATTCTGGGAACTGTATTACAACTTAGTGATTGGGAGGGCTTGCTAGAAAAACATCTAAACATACAACAATAAATATCAGCTGACAGTCTACTGGATAGATTCTAATACAATGCAGACGGTTGAGTTTAAGTAGAAATGTTTCAAGTAAAATGCAACAAACGAAGAAAATTCAAGTTATTTAAACCGTTTAAATGTTCAAGAGGAATTTTTATCGTCTGTCCTGTGGAAGCATTTTCATATTTCCTGGGTTTTTATACTCGGATACTTTCATTACATTTATTAAGGTTCTTTTTATTTCAGCTCGAGGGTCGCAAACAAGTTAATATTTTGCTTGAAAAAGAGAATATCTCATGCTAACTAGGTATCTTGTTCAGACCAAGTTTCAGGTCATAAAAAACAGAAACTCAGCTTCTGATTTCCAGCTTTTTGAACCTTTTTGTATCATCGGTTTCATTAACTCGGCTTAAAGGAGAGCAGTTTGCAAAGGGATCAGACTGAATGCGTTCGACCATCTCACTAATCGTCAGACAAACTAAGACTGATTGGAAACTGTGGTCAACATTTCTCTGGTTGCTGAAACCTTTCTGGTTGAGGGACCACGCGAGAATCAAAGGTAGGACTTCTTAAAAAAACAAGCACATACAAGAAGACACTGACAGGCTACACATCCGCTAACACTCCAGCATTGGTTGAGAAATGTAAACATTGGTGAGAAACGCAGACGGGTGCTGGCGTTCGGTAAGCAGCTGATCGATGGCGTTAATGATCCGGGTTGTCGTGGAAGTACAGTGACGTCAAGGGCTCTGAGATTCTACGCATCAGTTACCCAAAAATAAAGCTAACAGAGCGGCAAGGCACTGATGGGGAGGAGCGCTGGGAGCCAGAGCTGTCAGACAATCGACAACAAAACCTTCAGGTGCGAGTTTCTTTTGTACGACAGCGGTGGAGAGCAGGTTGCAAACAGAAGCCCTTGAATTCAAGCTAAAGATGAAAGCCATGAAATCCATTTGAAAGTAAAAGACAGAGGTACAGCAGTGAAAGTTAAAGAGCAGTGACTGAAGTGTTACTCCAAAAAAACAAAGACAGAACAGTATTTACATGAGGAGGTGACAGGTAAAGGTCAGAGGGACAGGCGACCTTGCAGAGGTCAAAGTTCAGTGCATGGTCGGTGAAACAGAAGAGCAGAAATTGTCCTCAGAAGGAAATAAACTCCCAGAAAGTTTCAGCGTCCCGTCACCTTTCACCTCCAACTGATGGGAAGCAGCCAGGCGACGGAAAACTCCACAAATCAAAGACGAAGGCAGGTTTCTGTAGAGGAAGACAGGAACTCAGATCAGAAAGGAGACACAACATTGTTCCTACAAGCAAAAGGCTTCAGACTACAAGAAAAACAACAGTCAGTTGGTAGAAAACAGTCTAGAAGATGATGTCTTGTCTGGTTTTGTCCTTAAGATGTTAACTGAAGTTTTTAAAGGTTTGAATGTCTCATCACAGATCAATAATACCTGTTCAGCACACAAATCCGTCCACACACTATTCAATTCTCTATTATCTGAAAACGAGGACTTAGTATCTCAAAATAACCAAGTTAAAATATTGTAAATATCTTCTGCTTTTGAAAGAAATAGAAACCTTTTTCATTCTCTCAGTAAAAGAGAAATTAAACCATTAACTCAAGGTTTTTAAGTCGAGGTTACGTTTTGAACCCGTCTTATATTTAGAAATGATTTTACTGTTCAAATAAACAACAATCGATATGAATAAAATACACTGATTCACAAACTCCTGGCAAGGCTAACGAAAACTAGCCTCCTGACGGCTGCGTCTGTCGGACAAATTTACAAGTCAAGGCATCTTGGGTAAAATAGTGTGTTTTTAATGTAAGCTGAACTCTTTTGAACTGAAGAAAGAAGATTCTGACAATCAAAGCTTGTTCACAAAGACAGAAACGTGGGATAAAACTCAGCAACCAGAAGGAAAAAGACTGGATGTTGGTACCTCGAGGTCAGCGGCTCAGGACTCGCTATGTGGTCGAGCTTCCTCTCCTCTCCAGGAATCTGCAGAACCAGAGAAAATCTGATTAGTTTGGTGGTTTCTGGCCGGCGAGTGATGTGGTCCAAAGCCTCGACGTCCAAACCACAAAAAGACCCAGAACTTAAATGTTAAAGAGCCTCGAACGTAAACAGCGGAGCGCAGAAAGGAAGGGAGATTACGGTTTGTATATTTCTGCATATTTTAGGTCAAACTGCTGTTTGTTCGTTTATTTGATGCCGTTAGTAGAGCGTCTCCAAACCTCTCTGCTATTTTTAACTGTTTCCCTTCGACTCCAAACAGCAGGTCAGGAAGGAGAATCTGTTTAAAACGAGAGTCTGTTTGGTCTAAAAGCTTCAGTCTGACTTTAAATATCTTATTAATACTTTTCTTTTACTAGTGTTCAAAGGACCAATTGAGGATTTTTCTCTTAGGTTTTTCATCACAAACTGATTTCGACACAAATGTTGTTTGTTTAATAGTGGAAGTTTTATAAATCTGTCTTTCAGGATTTAATGAAACTTAATTAAATTACCCTCCGCGCTAACAGAAGAGCTGAAAGGTCAGGAGGTGGATCAGAACTAAAGGGTGGATTCTCTGGGGAGCTGGAAAGGATCTGCTCCAACAACTTATGGATAAAATCTGAATAAATCAAAAATCTAAAAGAGAATCTGCATGTGAGAATCTGTGCATCGAGTAACAGACAGTATTTTTTTCTTATCTAGACGTCTAGGAAACAGTCGTCTAGAGTTTCAGAATAAAGGCAGATGGATGTTTAAACGTCGGTCTTTGGTACAGGTGGACAGACGGTCAGAATCCTGGCTCACCTCTCAGCTTTACACCCCCGGAGAAAGTCTATAATCCCCTGGAGGGGCAGCGAGAGACACTCTGCTCTCTAAAGGAGGAGATTATGTGATATAAAAGCCTTGTTTTGTGTTTCCTACGGAAGCCCAGTGGCGCCATGATTAATTTTTATCTTTATCTTTAACAGCGTGTATTTTATGTGCAGCCATAGTGGTCAAAACCTTTAAACAATTTTAGGCATTTTTTATTTATTTTATTTTATTATCATTATTTTCATTACAATTTATATACTAGCTATTTATAATTTGTTTTGACTGTATTTATTTAATTACATTTATTTGCGTTTGAACGTAAGGGCACCTAAATAAATACATTTTTATTATTAAACTGTGTTACTGTTTCTACTTGTTTTTCATTTATGTTTTTTTGTAGTTTTTTACTATTTCAAATGTTATTAATTATTATTTATTATATTATTATGATGTTCAATTATTACAGATTTTTAACATTTTGTCATTTGCAACAGGATTGATTGCGTCATACTAAAGACAACTAATTTATTTTTTATTCGATAGTTTATTTTATACACATTTTTACAATACCATTAAGTATTATTATTTATTTTAAAATAATTTATTTCATACAGACCTTTAATTGTGTGCTTGAAAAGTGCTGAAAAGTTATTATTAAATGAAACACTCACACTTGAGTCTGTCGCACGAAGTCTGCAAAGTGTTGATCCCTGGCACACAGCTCGATTATCCTCAGACGCTCCTGGATCTCCTGCACACAGAGGTCAGAGGTCAGAGGGAGGAAAACATGTTTATGTAACAGTTTGGCTGCGAGGTCAGAGTTGTAAACTGAGGAGGTCCTGCAGATAAAAATACTTGTGTAGTACCTCCTGCTGAGACTGAAAACAGCTCTGAGCCAAACGAATGTCACAACACTGGATTTTCTCCGTCCAAAGAGTTAAAGTAATTTTACTAAACACGTCCTGCGGTTTCAGAAACAGAAGCCAAAGCTTTCTACAGGAGGAGAAAGTAGAGTAGAGGATGCCTCGGGTAGCATGGAGCTAATGGTCCAAATAAAATATAGGAACATTGCAGATAGTAACGTTATTCTAAATGTGATTGTCAGTTATTTTACAGCGTTCAGTGTTTGTCACTGTTGGCCGACGCCCAGGAGGATGCAACAGGACGCTGACTGCAGTTCACTGAACGGCCACTGGTGCTGTTGTTAGCTACAGTTATGACAGTTACTAAAATAAAATATTTAACAAAAATAAATCTCTCTGCTGATGACAGACTGTGGTACGTAGCTGAACTCTCTGTCTGTCTTTCACACATTATGAGTTTTGATATCACTGAAGTAAAGAAAATAAACTACAAGCATGAACAGTTTTTGTACCTCTTTGGTGAGCGAGGTGTTCTGATAGATGTGTCGTATCTCGTCGCTGCCGAAGTCTTTGGAGCTGTCCGTGCTGACGGAGCTGCTGTGCTGCGGATGGTCGGGGTCACAACGGTGGTAGTACTGTGGTGTTTCGTCATCATAGCGACGGTAGTACTGGGCGGTGACTGGGTCACTCTCAAACATGGGGTTGAACTTGGTGGCGCGCTCCAGGGTCGGCACACTGTCACCCCGTCTGAAAGAGGGACAAGTTTGAACGTTTAGTTTGTCTCTTTTAACAACTTACAGTGTTTTCAGTCAACCTCCTGGTGGATGGATGCCTATTTACCTGGAATAGACCTTCTTCACAGCAGCCATTTAGACATGAAACAGTAGGGTAAAACAAAGGTGTCACCAGTGATACAAATTTCTGACTGACAGTTAGCTAATGTAGCGTTAGCTTACCTGCTCCCTTAAAGCTCGGGCGTTGTGGCATTGTCGGCAGACAGTTATTGTCCATATGTTCATGTTCATGTTCACTAGCATCCAAACGTGTTTACTGACATTTAAATCTGATGTCTAATGTGTGTAACACGAAATAGCAACTAGCTTGCAGAGTAAAGACTGGCTGTGTGTCTTAAAATTGTGCTAAATTTTCAGAGTGTCACAATTTTACACTAGTTGATTAGTTAAAAATACAACAAATGGTTGCCAGGAACATCCCTATTGATTAAAGTGGTTCCGTGGGGTAGAAAACCGGAGCCTTTCCAGTGCGCCAACATGCACAACGGCAGCAATCTGTACCACTGTATTTACCCTACTATTGGCTGCTGTGAAGAAGGTCTATTGGAATTTAGGGAGATGGTGTAGCTCACCGTAGCGGGTCCTCTGTGTCTTCCTCGTCGTACTGCTCTCGCAGCGACCTCGCCAGGAAGAAGATGATCCCGGCCGCCACCATTAGGAAACCAGCCACTGACGCGATGGCGATGCCCACTACCAGCGGCTCGGAAACGTACTCCTCGCAGTGCTCGCCGCGATACCACCAGTTCTCTCCAACCCGACACCTGCAGCAAAGGTCGTGGTTCAATACCCAGAAACACCACCAGGAATAAATATAAGTATTTAAGACTACGTTGTTCATCGTGACAATAGACCACAGCGGGTAAAACCTCCTCCAACCTGCAGATGGCGCCCTTGCCGGGGATGATGTCACATTTGCCGTCATTGAGGCAGAAGTTTGTCTGCACCTCGCAGACGCTCTGACATGGCAGTCCGTCCACGCTCAGGTATCCAGGGTCACAAACGCACTCGGCCTCGCTTGACCACCGATTCACCATACACCTGGAAAACTCGTTACATGCCTGGAACTTACAGGGATCTGCCCGGTCACCTGAGGAGGAAACCACAACAAAGAAGAAGAGAAGATGAAGAGGTTCTGGAGACAACGACGAGAACAGTAGGGAGGTGAATTGAGTATATTTACTCAAGTACTGTACTTTACTCACTCAACTGTAATTGGAGCAAATAGCAAAAAGGGGAGGGGCTTCAATAATTTTGGTCGTGTGCAAAAAGTGATCTTTAAAATGTGCTAGCTAACAGGAAAAGTGTCATTAAATCACACTTTTCATGTACTGCTGTTGTATCGTCAATATAAACTGAACAACCATCTTTCATAATGACTTAAAGGAGGACCAGGTGACTGCAGTTCCAGCACCACATCCTCTACAGATCCCAGTATGGTTGAGGTGCATGTGCAATTGAAAACGTGCCTTCAGAGCGCAGCAGAGACAAGAGGAGTAAACTGATTATTACGTCCACAGTGAGTCCTGACCGCAGTGACTCACTGCTGTAGATTAGGGTTATCAGGCTGTCAGGAGCTCTTCTGATTGGCTCAGACAGATTAAAGCGCTGCAGCTCAGCAGAGATGGACAAACTGGAGGAAATTACGGGAAACCTTATCTCATCTCAGCTGCAGAAATCATCCCCAATTCACCAGCTCAGGTGTAAATAACGTCTGTATGCTGCCTATCAAAATAAAAGCTTCCTCTGCACAGAAAGAATAAGTAGGGAACATACTGACTGATTAATTTTTCAACATTATTCCTGTATATCTTGTGGACTAAAAATATGACAAATTGGGGGCTCGTCCACATGTTTTTCCCCCGTTTGTGCTGTAACTTCTAGGTAACATTTGTGAATGTTTGGTTTTGTACCTTTTGGTATTTGGTACATATTGGTGCAGTATATTTATTTTATTTGACAGTTATTTCACAGGGATAATGCACAATAAATGTATAGTACAAAATATAGCTAAAAGCTAATATTCAACTGTAGTCCCTGGGCAGAGGTCACTGGTGTGAAGGTTATGAAGATAAAAGATAAAAGATCAGTAGTCCCTGGGCGGAGGTCAGTAACCTCAAATTTGCATTCAAAGGCAAATAAACCTGCAGATATAAAGATCCCCAGTGGGCAGAGAGTGTCTCTATCGGCTCAGACAGACGGCTGTAAACAGCAGCCATGTTGATTCAACAGAGTGAGTCAGTGTGTGTACTGCTGCTCACGTTCCTCCCAGACGGATTATCTCAGGTATTAGACTGACAGGAGTTACACTGCACACATACACAGTACTCGACTGCTGAGCATGAAAGGTCTTATAACAACTCCCAGAATACAACACTGACTGATTGGTAGTAGTGGTACTTAGATACTTCTTGTAGAAGACTAGTTCTCAAACTATGGTACCTCTAGTGGTATGTAGAGGAATGTGACACTGAAATGTTTGTTAAAAATGAAATAATTAATTAAATCATTAAGTAATTTAACAATTTAAGAATGAAAATGCTATATTTATAGTTATATTATAGTTTTTAATGTCCTGTAATATACAGTATCAATATCAGCCTGCTACATACTGACCAGTTACGAGTAAAATTTTATGGATATTGAGATAAAGATAATGGGCGGATGTCAAATGAATAGTTCAAAAACACTGCAATCGTGGCTCCAAACAGGAATTACTAGTGAACCAGTGGAACAGGACCCCTTTTCCACCAAATTAGCTCTGGCAGGGTTCCTACTCTTTTAAAGAAATAATTTTCAAGGACAGCAATAGCAATAGCAATCAGCGTTGATAGGACACCCGGCGGTTCTCACCACAGCCGATTGTGCTAAATGCTTTACTGAAGTTTTTCCACCCTGACAAGAGCAACATTTATGAGAATATAAATATCATTTTGAGTGTTAAATTCTGTTTCAGCCTTCAAAAACCTGTAAAAGTCTAACCCTACCCTACTTTATTAAGTCTTACCTGATTCGACATCCAGGGAGTACTTGTCGATGGCCAGGTTCATGGTCTGGTAGGCGGTGTTGGCGAAGTCCTCCAGGATGAGGTAGACAACATTGGTGACACCTCTGGGAACTGGCTTACCGAACCTCATCCTGCTGTTCACCACTATGCTGCCGTTCCTAAAGTTGAGAATTTCCAGGTTCTTAAAGTTGTTCAGGTTGGATTGAAGGTACGGGACCAGCTGCAAAGTGAATAAAAAAGACAAACATGAAAAATGTTACATATGAAACTAGAAGATTAAATTGTTGGGACAAGATTTTCTGAGTTCTCACCAGTTGTAGGAACCGTTGTTCCAGGGCTTTGTACTCAGCTGAGCTCTTGTTGAAGAGGTCCATGGAGAACGCCATGTTGGTTACCCTGAGCCTAAAGAAAACCGTAAGGGCCCTGCCAGGTCGGGTCGGTAATGCGATGGCATCCAGGTCTGACCCCTGAGCCCCACTGGAGAAACCACTGCTGTCACCTTCAGTTGCCACGCCACCATACTGGAAGACATCAAAGCTGACGGCGATGCTTGGCACGTCAGAAAGAATGTGCTCGAAGGATTGGATCTCGGTAGCAGGAGTGTTGTTTTCCTGAAGCGAGGAAGTAGCTGTTTGGAGAATATTGCTACCTAATTCCTTTCCCGTAGTATTCGTCAAAGTGGTACCCAAGTCTTCATCCTCTGCTGAAGTGCCTGGTGACCATTCTATGACATCTGTTGGAGCACCTTCTGTTTTGTTCAGAACCACCACGGATGGCGTCAAAAGAGAAACATCTGAAGTCGGATTAATCATTGGGTTTTCATCAACGTCTTCGTGGTTTAGGTGGTCAAGGTGAACCGGTTCCTCATCCTCCGGCGATGAATCAGACACTCGAGTGAATGGTGAGTCCTTCTCAGGTGAGAGTGCAATGCTGCTGCTGTGGTCTGAACTTACAGATGAAGTGAGGACTGGAGCATCAGTCGTTGTAGTGGCAACCATGACTTCATCCTCAAACAAATCCTCGTCTTGGATGCCAACCACCGGGGCCATTGTTATCGCAGCATCAGTGGCACCAATGTGTTGTTCCTCCAAAATCTCAACCACATAGTGGTCTTCAGTTTCTGGCAGCAGCAGTTTGGGTTTCTCTGTGTATACTTCAAGGTCTGGTGGCTCTTCAGTGATTGTATCAAAGCTGGAGTCTTTGACTGTGACTGCCTTGACTTCTACAAAGGTAGGTGCCTCTTTGGTTGAGGAGGCATCAGAATCTGGGACCACTTCAGGTGCAACAATGACTTCAAACTCCTCCTTCTCAGGTACATCTTCTTCTGATTCAGATCTAGCTGTAGCCACTGCAAGGTCTATTCCTGCTGTAGAAGTTACTTCCACCTCCTCAGTGATTTCTTGAACCTTGACTACAGAATCAGTTGGTCCTGCAAAAACAGGGGCCTCACGAGTCCAAACTTCCAGTTGAAGAGAATCTGTGACTGCTGCCACATGAGTATGTGGTTCAGTCAAGGAGTAGTCATCGTAGATGGCGGATGTCTCCACTGTTCGCACTGAAAGTTCAACAGTCAAGGTACCTTTGGGTGAGAATACAGGTGCTTCGGTGGTGGTTGAGTATCGAGGGTCTGTGCTGATGTGCGGCGTTACCAAAACCTGATCCAAGAAAGGTTCCTCAATGCCTCTGTCTGGAACTGATTCCTCAAAAGCAGGAACTACTGGAGCATTGGTGAACTCAACTTCCATCGCTATTAAATCTTCTTTCTCAGTGGTTGGCGACTCAACTCCGACTGCCTCCTCATCCTCACCTTCATCTTCAGTCTCCTCCAGATCAGGCGGTGGTAGCACCTCCAGGCTGCCATCACTCTTCTCATAGAAGCCAGTCCCATCAGAGGTAGCCGCTGGCTGCCAGGACCAAAGATCAGCTCCCTGGCCGTCTCCGGAGAAACCAGAGCCAGATCCTTCGTCAAGTGTGACCTCGGAGCCTGTTTGAGGGGGGGCAGCTGCAGAGGAGCCTCCAGGACCTACCGCATGGTCCCCTCGGTGGGTAACATCTTCTGCGGCATTACTGAGGAGGAATCCCTCATCTTCAATATTTCCATCATCTAATAAACCAGAAAAGCACAACACGGTTTAGGACCAGGAGAGTGAGAAAACCTGATAGGATGAAGTTTTAACTGGGTTCAAATCTATGAGCTGCCTCAAACTGTTATTCCACTGCTGTAACAATTGTCTGCAGTTATCTAGATAAAGAGTCTAATGAGACTTTTTCAACCTCAGATAGGATTTTATCCAAAGCACTTTTAGGATTTCTTGTTGGCTCAAATTCATGGTCAAATCATCAGTTTCTTTCTTTCTGTAGAGTTACTGAACCTTTACTCACTCCCTGGTGCTGCTGGCTCCAGGTCAAACGTCTGCTCCGGGAACTCAGCGGTGGGTGGAGGAGCCGTGCTCTCGTCAAACATGAAGACGTCGTTCTCACTCACCACCGCGCCCTGAGGGCCTTTCCACTGGTCAAACGGGTCAAACAGGAAGTCGTCTTTCTTCAGGAAAACGTCGCTGCTCTCCACCTCGTGGTTCGGAGCGTCGGGAGGCTTCTCTGCGGCGAGGACGTTACCCTGACAGGAGGACATTCAACAGCAGAATCAACAGTTTACTCTTCTTTACGTTTGTGCTTAAGTCAAAAGAAATCTCATTTAGTTTAACCCACCATGTTGTCGAAGGTGTCGGCCGGGAGGCTCGTAGGTTTTACAGCAGGTAACAAGTTCTCCGCTGCAGAAAAGAGTTGAGTTGAGAGTAGAAAAACTGGTTCTGGTTGCAAATCTTGAATAATTACTAAACCACAAATTTAAGAAATGTTTTCAAGTACTGAACAAAGTGTATTTTACTGTGTAAAGTTGCAGCAATAAGTCAGACTGCAAGACTGGAAATAAACTTTCTTTGAATTAAACATTCTCGTACTGTTCTCCAGCTGCAGCGAGTCGGGCTGCGTCTCCAAGCTGCTGTTGCTCATGAAATTGTCTTTGTGCAGAGCCTCTGTGATGTAGTTGCGGAAGTCGGTGATGGTGTAGAGGACGGTGGGCTGCTCGGCGGCGCCGGGATAATTCTTCTCCACCAGATTGTTCTGCAGAGAGATGAAGTCCAGTGTGTCGTTGGTGATGCCGCTGCTGTCGACTTCCAGAGTGATAGCGTAGTGTACCAGAACCACCAAACCCCTGAGGGAAGAAGAACAGGAAGTGTTATTACTTCAAAAATATAATTCATATTATGTTATTTTTGGAAAATCCATGAACATAAAAATATAGGGCAGCAACTTACATCACTTTCCCCACGTATACATATATATAATATATATATTTAAGCCAATGTGCAGATGAAGATCAGAAACATATTTTGTCAGCTTTACTATAACGATCACATAAGAACACAACTCAACTACATATAGAACATAGCTCAAGAGTTTATACAGTGTTTAATGAGGGAATGTTACATATTGTAGATTTAACCTGCAAATAATCAACAAGAAACCACCGCACATCCTATAATCAGTTATTTCACGTCTTTCTGACCTCCGTCTTTCACTCTGAGATAATGTTCGAGCAGCAGAAATTGAGGATTTTACGACCGTATCGACTTTCTCCACCTTCAGCTCGATGCTTCATGCCGAGATTTCTACGACTCTGCAGAGTTCAGGTGAGTTTAAGAGTCTCTCTGAGCTCACAAAGTGCATTCATCAGTGTGGTCAGAGAGTGTGGGGAGGGGATTGTTCCTGGACAGAGGGGTGGGTGGAGGTCAGCGAGCCTGTCGTAAATCTTTAACAGTAATCCTGTAGCGGCTGCAGGTGGCCGGCGAGCAGCGAGCGACTTATCCCACTTAAGAGCTGATTGACTATTGTTAAGGACATTAAGTGGAAATTAGAGCAGAGTAGCAGCAATGCTCTTATTTACTGCGACAGCCAGGTGAAAGGGGCTTTAAGAGGGGAGATGGTCGATGAGGACACAACCACAAGGTGAGGAAATCCTCCTTTGACCACTTACGTGCACATGTTTTAATCACAGGCTACTTACATCTGTGTGTGAACAGAGAGGATAGGAATATAAGAACCATGTTGATGAGACATAATTAGTCGCACATCAGTAAAGCATTGATTACACTTCTTTAAAAATGTGTAAGTTTACAAGGTTTTACCCATTTATTCTACCACCGTATTTTTAAAATACATTAATAAAATATATTAATAAAATCAGAAAATAGCAAAATAAATGTAAAATAACAAGAAAAAATACATTTGCAAATCTATAATTTTTTAGGGGACATTTACTGTTTAATAGATTTAATATTAAACAGTAAAAAAATTACTTGTTCTGTAATTTTAGATTTCACAACAGAAATGTTAAAATGTTTTTTATTAGTGTATAAGCATTAAAAAAGCTTCTTTTTAAAGATTTTATGTCAAATTAAAGCAAAAAAAATTATTTTAATTATTGAAAATTACTGTATTTTTACGAGTCAGTTACAGTATGTTTTTGGAATATTACTGTTTTTTTAACAGCTTTGCTTTCGGTTTTGAGCGCACTGTGCGCCATTAAAAATAATGCACTTGTGCAAAAAGATGCAGCTGCCACCCCTCTAGTGTTAAAAGCATTTAAAGTGTTTAAGGAGAATTAGCTGTTAGCAGCTCCTGTTAGCAGTATACTCATGGATGCACAGACAACTGTCACTGGATTACTGATTTCCTGAAGACAAACGAAAACTTGATGATTCTTAGACAGGTTCTGCAGCTATATGTGTAAGTGAAATGATCCTAACCCACAGGTAGATTTGATTGCCTTGAGTTACGATAACAGTTTCGAACGATCAATAATTGACTCAATTTAAGAGAATTATGTTTTACAGTGAACTGAATATCAGAACCCTACACTGCAAAAATATCTTAACTAGTTGGTGGGAAGATCTGCCCAGAACACAACTTGTTCTGCCTTATCCCAAACATGACAGCTGAATTTCCCATCAGGCCCAGCTCACTGAAGGGGACGGCGGACTCTGTAGTAAAGTCACGGGTCAATGGGACGGGTGTATCGGACCGTTTCAGAGCTCTCTGGGTGACGGTGAAGGAGCTTGACAAGCCTCAACACAAAGAACAAAACTGAAGCATCCAAAAAGTCGTCCAGCTTACAGGAACTGCAGAGCTCCATATAAATAAAGGTTCCTGTAGTGATAAAACTGTATGAGAGTAACCAAAGAGTCAAACTTACCGCTCCAGGTCCTTCTGTGGCCTGAAAACAGAAAGAAAACATCACATAAACACATAAAATCAAACCAAATGAAGGTCTCATTATCTATTTCACATGTATTTAAACATCTTAAGTCTCTTAAAAATGAAAGATCCCTTTCTGGAATTTTGTCTCAGATAAAGGTTCTCCTACAGCATTAATAGCTTGTTAGCAGTCAGGTGAAACTGACATGGAGGACAGGAAGTGGAAAGCAGGAGGGATTTCTACTGAATTCAAAGACTGAAGTCGTTATGAACAACTCTTGGATAAAAGTTCCTTGTGGCTTCTCGGTTTGATCAATTTGAGTGTTTGTGATTGGATGTAGAAAATCACATCCTTGGAACAAACCTGACCTGAACTCAACGATGTAGACGTTCTTGAAACCCGGCAACCTCTCGAAGGCGTCTTCAATCTGGAAGTTAAAGAAAGGAAAGAAAGAAAGTTTCGTCTTTGTTTCTGTGATTCTGTAATGACCATTTTTATAAATCTGGGCTGAGCTTTATGCACTTTCCTCCTTATCTGTCGCTCTCTGCGTAGACTACAAGCTGCTTGTTGAGATGTCATCTAATTTGCATAATTAAACAATGAACTGATGAAACAAAAGGATTTCTTTTAACCATAATCCCGGGTGGCTCCTAATTAATATAAACTGTTGTAGTCCCTCTGTAGCACTGTACTGGTTAGACTGCTATATGTGAACATGTATGTAGATAACAAAGAAGTGTTAGCTCAGTGCCTAACTAAAAATGCTAAAGTGTTAACTTGGACCCTCGTTCAAACAAGCTTACATGCTAAAGTATTAATAGTATTGCAAAATAACAGAACTGATATATCGAACCATAATTCTGACCTGATACTCAAAACATAAAAATCAGTGGCAACCCTGCTGTTAAATGTGGACACTTACGTGGATATACTTATATCTAGTACACTAGGTAGAGTTAGCTATCCAGATGGTCTGATAACTGATTAAATAATGTTTATGATGATGCATGCATGTAAAAACAGTCCGTTAAATAAAGACATGATTATAATAAAGTCATTTAGTTTTGTCTCAGTTGTTGAAATCTGCTGCTCAAGTCTTTTATTTGGAATAAAACTCAACATTTTTGGGTGCTGATGGCCCGTGGCTGCACTCTTCTGCCTCTACTCTCTTTGTGTGCTGCACTGGAACTCCTGCTGTTTCTATTAGCCCCGTTATCCACTTCATATTCCCTCATTAATGACCCCGACCCCGACATTCAAACCATAAACTGGCTTCCCGCGTCACTAATGGTGGAGCGGAGCCTGAAAAACTCCCGGCGGTGCGGGAATACACCGGCACTCTGCTTTCCTGGCACAGATTGTTTTTCCACCGACTCCAAGTGAGTCACTGCTCGTATTCTGTACGTTGTCTGAAGTTTTCCAGCTCTGTTTCTGCCTCAGCGGGTCGTATAGTCGAAAGCTGGCAGGGCAAAGCAAACTGAGCTTTAAAGCGTGAAGATCCTTAATGCGCGAAAAACAGGCGAGGCCTTTAAACCGGAGCCCAACTCCTGAGTCTGCAGTTTATAGGAAACCACAAGCAAGTCAATTTGGTAATGAGTGTGCATCCTGGACGTCAGAGAGGAGAAATGACAGAGAGGAGTGAAGAAAAGAAGGAGGAGGAGGTCTGATAGACCAGCCACTGCTCACTGTATCATCCTTTTCTCCAAAATAAGATGATAACAACTGGAATATATTAACTCCTCTGTAGAGTGATAATAATCATCTGTGTCTCTCCTGGAGGTCTTTGGCTCTGATGCTACATGCTAATGTAGCTTGAGTGTTAAGATTAGTTCCTTACTGTTGAAATTTTCAAAAATATATTAATTTGCCCTTGGTCCATACTACCTAAAATATATATACAACGCTAATATATAGCTTGAAGTAGCGGCAGTAGCTCTTGGCTTGGGAATTGGAGGGTCGCCGGTTCAAGTCCCACAGACCACAAAAAATATGGAGTGTGGACTGGTAGCTGGAGAGGTGCCAGTTTCACCTCCTGTGCACTGCCGAGTTGCCCTTGACCAAGGCAACCTAACCCCAAAACCTGCTCATGGGGCGCTGTTAACATTGCAGCCCCATCACTCCACCATCTCTCTCCCCTTTGCATGTCCACAAGTGCATGTGTGTGTATAAAAAAAAAAAAAAGAGTGAAAAGAACAATTTCCCCTAGGGGATCAATAAAGTATATCTTCTTCTTCTTAAGTCTTACTTAACATAGTGTATGCTAAAAAAGTAAGTTTGAAGCTTTACTCAACGTAATGTATGCCTAGCTTGAGGCCTTACTTAATATTATTTATGCTATAGTGTTAGCCTAATATTTTTTTTATGCATTCCCTTAAAATCATCAGTACGTTTACAGCAGTTTCCTCAACATTAACACAGAAAACTGCATCACGTTCATGAAGTAGAGACCTGGTAAAAACCATCTCACCCTGCGTGTGAAGTGTCTGGCTAGCTGCTGGTAGTTGAAGCTGCTCGGGTCTCTCAGAGCGTCGTTGTAGGTTTCTGCTCTCAGTTTAATGCTCAGCTCCACCACCTGGTCCTTCAGGAGCCTCGGGGGCAACAGCAAAGTGTCGTCTATCTCGTTACCAATCTGAGTGCGGGAACAGTTTGGTACATCTTATCAGTGGTGGGACTCAAAATTGTCACTTAATAACCAGGAATTTTATAAGTAATCCATATGTGCTTACCGAGTTCTCTTCCTCTTCCTCAAACCCAAAGCCGTTGTTTCCAAGTAAGTTCTCATCTATGTCATAAGGCCTCTCCGTTAGATCGGGGAAGTTACCGTTGTTGTACTCCACCACGTACTTGGTCGTGACTTCCAAAGAGGCACCTGGGGTGGGTTCCTCAGTGGCATCTACTGCGGTACCTTGCGTACTCTCTGCAGTAACTTTTACAACAGTTTCAGTACTGTCCGTCACGATTTCCTCTGCATTTTCTGCTGAAACATCGGGGGAGGTACCCTCAACTTCCTCTGGGACCTGGACACTGTCCTCACTCTTGACAACATCTTTTTCAGGTGAAACCTCTTCCGCTTCAGTGGTTCCTCCCCTTGTGGTAGTCCCTGGATGGGCAGGAGTCACAACCTCTGGTGATGTTTCACTTGGAGCCTCTGGGACAATTTCTTTCCCGATTTCAGGGAGGTGTTTGGAGTCTTCACTTGTAGGCTCAATCACCTGTGTAGTAGTCTTGGTGCTTTCCGGTTGTACTAACTCAGCGTCTCTTGGAAGTTCCAGTGTTAACTCTGGTCCAGGTGTTTTCTCCACTTCAGTCTCAGGCAATAAACCCTCTGTATCTTCTGGTACAACAACAATAACTGGAGTGATCTCTTCATCAGACTCTGGTGAGGTTACATCAAGAGTCTCTGGGACTGCTTCCTCTGCAACTTCTGGTTCAGATCCTTCTGCTTCTGGTTTGGCAACACCATCTTCTTCCTCCATTATCTCCTCCGAGTCCTCAGAAGTTGGTTCTTTTCCATCCTCCATTGGTTCCCCTACAGCTGTTTCTTGTGTTTTATCTATTGATGTTATGTCAAGATCTGCAACTTCTTTTATGAGTTCTCCTGTATGTTCTGTGTCTTTGCTAGTTCCTTCTACTGGTTCAAATTCTTGTGGTGGTACTCCTGTAGGTTCTGTCTCTTTCCTAGTTCCTTCTACAGGTTCAATTTCCTGTGGTGGTACTCCGGTAGGTTCCGTCTCTTTGCTAGTTCCTTCTACTGCTTCAATTTCTTGTGGTGGTGCTCCTGTAGGTTCTGTCTCTTTGCTAGTTTCTTCTACTCGTTCAATTTCTTGTGCTGGTGCTCCTGTAGGTTCTGTCTCTTTGCTAGTTTCTTCTACTCGTTTAATTTCTTGTGCTGGTGCTCCTGTAGGTTCTGTCTCTATGCTAGTTCCTTCTACAGGTTCCACTTCTTGTGGTGGTGCTCCTGTAGGTTCTGTCTCTTTGCTAGTTTCTTCTACTGGTTCAATTTCTTGTGGTGGTGCTCCTGTAGGTTCTCTCTCTTTGCTAGTTCCTTCTACTGGTTCAGATTCTTGTGGTGGTACTCCTGTAGGTTCTGTGTCTTTGCTAGTTCCCTCTACAGGTCCAAATTCTTGTGGTGGTACTCCTGTTGGTTCTGTCTCTTCGCTAGTTCCCTCTACAGGTTTCACTTCTTGTGCTGGTACTCTTGTAGGTTCTGTGTCTTTGCTAGTTCCCTCTACAGGTCCAAATTCTTGTGGTGGTACTCCTGTAGGTTCTGTCTCTTCGCTAGTTCCCTCTACAGGTTTCACTTCTTGTGCTGGTACTCTTGTAGGTTCTGTCTCTTTGCTAGTTCCTTCTACAGGTTCCACTTCTTGTGCTGGTACTCTTGTAGGTTCTGTTGTGTCTGCAGTTTCTTCTACTGGTTCCACTTCTTGTGCTGGTGCTCCTGTAGGTTTTGTTTCTTTGCTAATTCCTTCTACAGGTTCCACTTCTTGTGCTGGTATTCTTGTAGGTTCTGTTGTGTCTGCAGTTTCTTCTACTGGTTCCACTTCTTGTGCTGGTGCTCCTGTAGGTTCTGTCTCTTCAGCAGTTTCTTCTATGGGTTCCACTTCTTGTGCTGGTGCTCCTGTAGGTTCTGTCTCTTTGCTAGTTCCTTCTACTGGTTCC
Source organism: Dicentrarchus labrax (assembly GCF_905237075.1). Lineage (NCBI taxonomy): Eukaryota > Metazoa > Chordata > Actinopteri > Moronidae > Dicentrarchus > Dicentrarchus labrax. Next base: position 572,429 of record NW_026136716.1, read on the forward strand.
ACTTCTTGTGCTGGTGCTCCTGTAGGTTCTGTCTTTTCAGCAGTTTCTTCTACAGGTTCCATTTCTTGTGCTGATGTTCCTGAAGGATCTGTGTCTTTGTTAGTTTCTTCCACAGGTTCTACTTCTTGTGCAGGTGCTCCTGTAGGTTCTGTCTCTTCAGCAGCTTCTTTTACAAGTTCTACTTCTTGTGCTTGTGCTACTGTAGGTTCTGTTGTGTCTGCAGTTTCTTCTACCAGTTCTGCTTCTTTTGTGGCCCCTCCTGTCGGCTCTAGTATTTCTACAGGTTCTGGATCTTGTGCGGTTTCAGTTACATCTGCTCCTTCTTCTTCTGCAGGTTCTATAGGTGCCACAGGTGTTTCTTCTCCACCTTCAATTGGTTCTAATGTAGTCTCAGTTGTTCCCTCTGTTTCTTTTGTAGTGTCATCAGCTGTCTTCAGTGGCTGTTCTTCAATGATTGCTGTTCCTGTTGCAGCCTCAACTGGTTCTTCTTCTGCTGTGTTGGTTGTGACATGTACCGGAGCTTCTGCTGTACCCTCCGATAGTATTTCCTCTGCTGTTTCTAATATTTTTCCTTCGGCAGTAGAATCTTCTGTTTCCACTGCTAGTTCTTTTTGTGCTTTTTCATCAACAGTCTCAATTAGCTCTTTTACATCTGTCTCTGTTATTATCACCTCAGCGGACTCCACTTCAACAGCAGATTCTGTCATTTTATCTTCAATAACAACTGAAGCTTCCTGATTATTGACTTTTACCTCTTCCTCTGGCTTTTCTGTTGCCTCTAGTACTATTTCTTCCTCCTCGGTTGCCTCCATCTTGCCCACTGTAGTAATTGGTGGTGAAAAATTCTTGTCATCTTGTAAGATCGGTACGACTGGCTCAGAAGTAACCTCTGCCATTATTGTAGGTTTATCTAATGGCGCTTTTCCCTCGCCAATGTCTCTACTAACTTCAACGTCGGTTGTGGTCAGAATAGATACCTGGGAAGGAACCTCGGTTTCTATGTCCAAGACAGATTCTTTTTCTGGAGTCACATTTATAAATATTTCAGCTTCTCCTTCTTCTTCTGGATCTGTTATTATAAATACAGTTGGCATTGCATCTGTGGTGACTACAGATTCATCTCGGATAACTTCTACAGCGTCTGAAGGATGTTCTGCAGGTGGTTTCTTTATGTCACTTTCAGATTCCTCAGCATCGATTCCTGTGTCATCGATTGGCTCTGGTAAATCCTCAGTGTGTTCCTCTACAATGTCACTGACATCCAAAGAATTGTCTGGAATTTCTTCAACTTCTGGGCCCTCAGTGACCTTGACAGTCATCTCCGGGATTTGCCCTGCCACAGTTTCTGACGGAGCCTCAGCAGCAGGCTCCGGAGATACTGCTTGCCCCAGTTCCTCCAGCGTGACAGCTTCTGTATCAGGTATTATAGTGGGCTTTGCAAGGACCACAACAGTAGCTTCAGTGATGACCTCTGCAGCGGCAACCTCTGAGGGCGGCTCCTCACCTTGCGGGCTAACTTCTTGAATCATGTCAGAAACAGGTGCATCCACATCTTCAGGAATGATCTGAAGGATCTTGTCATTGTCCACTACAGCCTCCTCTTCTCTTGTATCCGGGACAATTTTGTCTTCCCCCTCTTCCTCAACAATCCCATCAAAGGGCTCATGGGTAACAGCGTCAGCAACCTCTGTGGCAACCTCCACAGTGTCCTCTGCAATGTTCTCAACATCTACTTCTTTAGATTTCAAGGGAACGTCTGCATCAGTAATGACTAAAAGTGGACTCTCTGAAGTAATGCCGCCTCCAGCAGTCTCCTGGACATCTTCGGTGTCCTCTGGCATGGCGGAAACCGCAGGCTCGGGAGGTAAAATCCACAGGAATCTCAGTCAAGGGTGCTGTAGCGTCTTGAACCGACCCTTTGGTTGCAGAAGGTGGAGGGGTCCAAGCAGTAACCTCAAAGCCTGGTGGAAGGTCATCTTCGTCCTCTGTGATTGTCTCTGAACTGATGATGATGGCATCTTCCCCTGTAAAATAATGATTATATGAAATAATCAGGATGTTGGAAAGTAAATTCATATCTATCCATATCTCAACTGTGAACTATACAGCTGTATGTTAGTTAACAGGACTTGTTCAACTGGAAATCTGCCATAGCATCCCCAAGGAGAAAGAAACCTTCAGGTTGGCCCAACTCATCTTTCTTTTACAACACACAGAGCGAACTGTAAAGATGCAGAGTGTCGCAAACTGTTTAAAGTGTCCAAAGAATGCTCCCAAAACCTGAACAATAGCAGAATATCCCACATGTTGTAATCGGAAAATATAAAAAAATATCCAAACTGTTTACATGACCCTTATCAAATGCAGAATAATTGTTACATTGGGAATAACAGTGGAAAATTAGAGTGCATGTAAACGTAGTCAGTGTGTCGTGGGGCATACGGCTTTCAGGCCCATGTTGGCACAAGTACAACCCGCTACAAAGCCAGCACTTCCACCCCAGCTCCGTCCACAGAACAACCCCTTGTAGCTATGATCTCACTAACCCTGATACTTGTCCTCCAGTACCTCAGTCACATCGACATCTCTGGCCCTCTATCCAGCCTCCCTCCATTGACCAGACTGCTGCCCGTAAATAGGCTTACAGTTCTATTCTGAGAGAAGAGCGTGTGACGGGAATCAGCCTGCTGCACCCACTCCTCCCTCACATAAGACAGATTGGGGTGTAAGGTGAGGGACTGCAGCTGACAGCAGACTTTTAAACTTGTACAGACATTTAGGTTTGTACAATTGTTGCTCTTTTACCACCAATTATGGGGTCATGAAAGAAAGACTGAATTGGTCACAAAGAGGTCACCAAGAGGTCATCCATAAGACAATAACCGTCTGTTGTCAGATAATATCCCTTAATAAACTACAAGTACCTCAAGTTTATTTTTACAGGAATGTTTACAATGAACCTCAGAACCTCGGTCAACTTCCTCCTTCCCTGTACTTAGATATGCTAAGCTTATCTATGTTGAAACACAAGATAACCACATTTTGAAGATGGTAAAAGAGGCATATATATAGTCAGATTTTAAGTTAAGAAATGTTTGCAAAATGCTAGCTAACTAGCTAGCGACTCTAAAAATGATTCAGAGTGAGCTTCATGTGTGTTTACCTGGTAGAGTCACTGATTGTCCAGTCTGGATGGTTGTTGTTTCAGAGCTGCAGGAGAGGCAGAGAGACAAGGGAACATTTAGCAAACAACAGAAACATCTGACAGACTGAGGAAGTTTACTGTTTATCTTTCAATAATGTTCTCTGTGATGGGGATTTTCTCATTGTAAAGAATTATTTATGTCTCAGTGTGAATCAGTGTGAGTAAGCAATGAGTGAACGAGTTGTAGCGTAGCGTAGGGATGAGGGTCAAAGGATGTGAAGTTTATGCTCCTGAGTGCCTTCTCTCTGCTTTCCTACAGTGCAAACAGTGTGCAACACTAGCTAACTTACTTTGTTAGATGGCGTTGCGGTGGGCCGGCTGGATAACGTTATTCAGCACTAACTTGAGCTTGCTTGCTCGCTAACGTTATCGCCATCAAAATACTATCTGAGTGGATATGTTAGTTGGCTAACATTAGCTTGCAAAATTACGGGAACAGCATTCTGACTGCAGTTCACTTAACAGCCACTGGTGTCACTATTAACCGTGGTTTAATGAGAGTTACATATAGATTTAGATTATAGTTTCCAAATAAACCCTAAAATGCGTCAACAGGAAGCAGAAAACCTCTGTTTTTACAGGACAGCAGTGATGATTAATGTAGTAAATCGATTATATTTAAGCCTAAAAAGTCCAAACTGCTGTCTGAGAGAACAGCTTTAAAACAACATCAGTAAAATCAGCTTGTAGAACTTTTTACAGTTTTTAAAGGGGAATTTGCACATATTGTAAGATTTATTTTATGTTCCTGCAGCACAGTTCAGGGACTGTTTCTCCTCTCAAAACAAAAACAAAATTCTGATCAAAGAAGCTCAGAAAAGTTGCCCCAAAATAAAGTTTATATTCTCAGATTTGGGCACAGGAACTCGCACATTCACCGCCGATCACAAACAAAACATCTGCAAATCTTTAAAATAGCTGGCATTCCCCTTTACATTCATTAAAACGCAGCACAGCTGGGTCAAGGCATTTTTACAGTGAGAATTAACGAAAACCACACGACTGTAAAAAGTGCAACAAGGCAACAACAACACTCGAGTTTGGCTCCTCGTCGTCTGTTTGGAGTCATTAAAACTCTTAAAGTACTCTAGTTTTAGTAGTATAATGTAGTTCTAAATACATGTACGTACAGGTAGTTATATCTACTATATCTGTAAAATATACTGGCCATATCCAGCAAAAAAACCCCAGATGTAATCAGATTTTTGTTTAAGTGTAAAACCATAAACTGTATATTGTCTGTTTCTGGTTTCTGATTCCAGGCCTTGTTTGGTAGTTGGTGTTCTGTGTTTGCAGGCCTACCTGCATGGAGGAGGGCCTGAGGTGATGGGCTCACTGCAGCAGGTGATGAAACACAGCACAGGTGTCAATACACAGAGACTGTCAGTCTACAGCTCTCATCTATAAGAGTCATTACTGCAAAAACCTTTTAACGAGCCACTCGTTCGGTTGCGTGTCTGAGTCCCGTTAAAGCGTGTGAAACTTTAAAGAGACTTAACAATAATTATTTGATTTTAAAACCCTTTAAAGGGTGTTAGTCTACCTGCCAGCAATATGAGCCTGGAAAAACATATTTACTTTATATTTAAATTACTGATTGTCTGTTAAAACATGTAGTGAGTAATCTAATAATCTAATTGAAGTATCACAATATTCAAGTAATTTGAACACCAAATATGCAAATACAGATGAGATACAACACATATCAATAAGAAGTACTGATCTAAGTGTATTCCATAAGACGATAGTGCAGTGTAACCTTAAAGAAAAAACGGAAGGGTTTTAAACATAGAAATGTGACCTCTGCCCTGTATCTATAGAAAGAAAAACTAATGTATTTTGTGAAACCAGAAATGTTGAGTACCAAAGTTTTCTGTTAGAAAGGTACAGTATGGGTCCCCAGCATTCAGAAACTGACAGATGACAGATGCTAACTTTTATTCATTCATTGTTTGGCAATTAACATAATACACTGACCCTGCATTTTAGAATCAAGAAAGCTCAATGTCATCGATGTTCAGACGTACAGATTATAGTTTAAGAAAACTGGAAGAAGGCAAATTCTTGGCAGAGTTTGATTTCACACATTTTAAGAGAAGATGACTCAGATACTTGACACGTCACTAAATGACCGTTAAATAAATATTTTTAGCATTTTTTAAAACAGGTTCATGAACACCAGCACAAGAACACCAGAACATGTGACTTTCTAACAAATGCAGTTTTAAACTGACCTGTTCATCGCAGCAGCCATGGCAACTCTCTGAAAGACAGAAACACATCTTGAGCGAAGAAAACTCTCAGTTTATAAGAACAAAAAGATGACAGACAAATGGACGACTACAAAAAATACATATAATTTATATGTATAAGTATAATTAATTTCTATGGTCTAAGGTATTGTATTTGTATATATGTATATTATTTTGTATTAAATTACCATGTATGTTGTAGTTTTTCTAAAATACTAAACACAGAACCACAAGAACTCAAAGGAGACTACAGTTAGCGTTCTCACACTGGACGAATGCTACACTTTAAAATAAAAACAACGGTGCACTCACACTCCTGATTAGAGTGGTGTGTTCCGTCGATTGGCTGAAGAAGCTGCCGATGTCCATGACGCTGACGGAGCTGTCCATGCAACGACCAACCCAGTCCTGGTACTCATCCCGCTCCGGCAGCCGGTCCCAGAAGATCTTAAAGGCTTCCCACACCGTCTCCTGACACACTTAAACCCAAATAAACATGTTACGAACAATTAAAATGAGCACCAGATATTAGGTCATCATATTCCCTTAAAGAGAAGTACAGGTGATTTTTGTGTGTTTTTTTCTTCTCAAAATTGTGTTCATTTGGATCTAAAAGTTTGGTTCAGGAAATTTTCTCACCCCTTTCTAATAGAGATATAATAGGAAAGACAAGGTGAGTTGGCTTACATCCGATCTATCAAACAGAACTTTTGTCTGTCACCATAGGACACCATAACTGAGGTCTGGCTGATTATTTTACTAACAAACTGAAGGCCGGAAATAGCGTAAAGTTTAGAGATAGATAATGACTGGAACACATATTACAACCACCACTTCTAAGACATGAAGGGAATTCTGCTGGAAAATTGGATTTGTTTCTTCAGCAGTTACATAAACTTCAAAGATGATGTAGAAAGAGGGCAAATCGTTTGTTGTAGAGCACCCAGTTGATTTGGAAATGTCAGAAAATAACTGTCTTAACAAATGGTTTGTGAAGTGCTTACTATGATTTGTACAGTAATTTTGTATTTTCTAAAAGAGCAATGATGGAAAGTGACAGATATTTGACCAATGGTAAGTCAAAAAAATTAAAAAACTGCCACAAAAAACCAAAAGCTTGTACTACTAAATTACTTGTTAAGACGGTCATGTTTTTGCAGTGAATCTGGCTCTGTGTGACCTCTGACCTCTCTGGTATCGGCTGCCTTTAATGACGGCAGACTTGGAGTTTAACTCGGAAGCAGTCTGGATAAGAGCTTCAGAGAAACGCCTAAAGTGTTAAATGGAAAAAAAGTTAATTTGGGCACATCCGAAACCGACAGACCCGGCGAGCTAAATGGCAGGGGGGGGGGGCAAAACCAGAAACAGCAACATACCTCTGAGGTGGAAGTAGCTGAGGTGGTTGGCAATGGCCTGGTCAAACGTCTCCTGGGTGCAGAGTTTGACTCCGCTGGGAAACAAGATATTCCTTTTTTTTCGAGTTAGAGCGACGTGTCGTCTGTATAGAAGCTGATCTGAGTCCACCGACAGCTCGCCCAAATACCCGCCACGCTCCTCTGAATCCACAATCCAGTCCTGAGTGGCATCTATGGGCATCAGAAACCAATAAGTACATTATATATTTCCATTTTCTGCTACTTTATACTTTTTGTAAGATAAATTTCTGTATTTTTTTACATCAAAAATAATAATAAGCTCATAAAATACAACACATTAATACAAACCTTAATGCTTTTTGAGTTGAGTTGTAGTTGTTAACAGCACCACTAGGGCTGTTGATCAATTTCTCAATTCATCGATTAATTGTTTTGTCTTGAAAATGTCCATAAATAGTGAAAGAAGAGCCGAAGGAGATGTCTTCAAAAACAACCATATTTTCAGATTAAAGAAGCAGGAACCAGTGGACTTACTTTTACTTCCTTAGCACAGAAACAGCCGATAGAAACGTCCTTCAGAGAAACCAAGAGAGTACTTTTATACTTTGGGTACATTTCAGAGCCTTTACTTTTACACAAAGAATCAGTACTTGAGTATCTAGTATCTGTACTTCTATTGGAGTAAATCAAGTGTGTACTTTTGCCACCTCTAGTGAAACCATAATAATCCTGGACGTCATCAACAACCTGTAGAAAATGACACGCCTACTTTTGTTCCCAAGGAAAATCTGAACTTTTTGGGTTTATTTTTGGTTGGAATGCTCCCAACGGTTCAAAACTAGCTGCTTGAACCAGAACCAAGAACCTGTCGGTGGTAAAGATCTAAAGCAGTTATTGAAAGGAGTTTAGTTTAGTCTCTTTGGTGCAGCTTCAGTAAACTGACAATTGAAAATTTGATAATGAAATCATCGTTTTGAATCATTTTAATACAGAAATCCCCAAATAAATTGGTTCCGGCTTCTTTAAGCTAAAAATATGTCGGTTCCTTTAATCTTCTGTGATTTTAAACTAGATATTTGGGTTTTTGACTGTTGGTCGGACATTTCAAGACATCACAAAAAAATTTTCAATAAAAATTTAAGTTGAAAATCCATGAATAGAAAATATATTTGTTTATCAGAACGTTGTTTGCGCCTCTCTCGGATTGATCTGGTGACCTGCTGGATGTAGATCTTTGATTGTCTGCACGAATCCGATTGGACCCAAACCAACCTGTCGGGCTCAAGCTGCTGCCGTAGGTCAGGCTTTGACAGAATGAGATTTATTTTTTAATATATATTTTATATTTAACTAATAATGCCTGTGACTGTAATTAATGAGTGAATTTATTTATTCGTTTTTAATGAAAATAATTTGTACACATTATTATACAATGTCTTTTACTTTAGCTTGTATCAATTATTTATGTGTATGTATGTATGTTCAGGCTCGGTTCGGGTTTGCACAAAATCCTTTCAGGTTTGGGTTAGTCCACGGGTTCTCCTATGTTGGGAACCAGTGGACTAACCTGTATATAAAGTGGTTTAAACTTAACATTGATGACTGATTAACATTCTAATAATGTCACACAGAGTCAGCACAAGGTGTACAGTTACTGCTGATACTTGAACTACATGGATCTGACTCTCTTGTATCTGTTAATAAAGTTACAGCAGCGTTATACACACCTGTTTCCGTGTAGATGTGTCCCGACAGCAGCATTGCGCCGAGAGCCCACAGTGCCAACCTCCCGCACTTTCCTGCCATTTCTCAAAAAAGTCTTAACGTCCGGCCCCGGACTCACTGCTTCTCACTTCCTCCTCCTCAGCTCATCAGCAGCTGCTTTCTCGCAGTCGTCCATCCACCAGAGCGCATGGTCAGAATAAAACTGGCTATAACGGGCGCTGTCCAGAGCTCGGGACGTTCCTGACGTGGCGTCGCCGGGCTGCTCGTTGCTCTCAGGTGAGCAGATGGGACTTTACTGCTGGGGGAGATTTTTTTCTCTTTGCTCTAATCCTATTTGTTAAGCTGCTGGAGTGGATGACTGTCAGAGCGGCGGTGCACCGGTGCAGCAGGTCAGCGTTGCTTAAAGGAAATCAAACAAACAGGCTGATTGTGTCGACACTCAGGACCCGAGTTTATACGACAGTTCAGCCTCAAAAAGTTAAACTGTGAGAAAGTTTAGGTAGGATAGAAGTGTTTCTACAAAGGTTAACTTCCCATGAGTCAACAGTGTAAGTGATGCTTTTAACTTCCAATAAATGGTAAAACTGATGAATCTACAAATCATCTTTCATGTTTTAAAATCTTTAAAGTGAAAAGCAGAATAATTAATTAGCAGTAAACATATTCAGCCTTTATAATCAGTAAGTAAAGCTGTAATAAACAGTTAATAACACTCTATAATGTAGTTGTATACTCTATAATATCTATACAACTGTATCTATTACAAAGCAGCTGTATAATAATAAAATAAGTCTTCATACAATAAGTTATAACAGTTATTGTTGCCCACGTATGTCCTGCTTCCGACTACATTACAGACTGATTAAATGGTAAATCGGTTGCTGTAAATAATAATAATAATAAAGTACCACTAAAGGACAAATTCTGCTCAACAGTGTGAAATACTCACATTTGTTTGTTTAAAACCTGCACATTTTTAACAAAAGTTTGGTTTATTTCCTGGAGGATTGTTGGTTCTTTGAGGAAACAACCAAATTCGAAATAAAGAAATAATCTTTTGATTTGTACTGTGCATAAAAATAATGACAAAGTAGTAACCGTAGTGATTCCCAAAAACCTGGACCCAGCCAGAATTGAGCCAGAATCCAGTAGGGGCGGCGGTCAGATCATCAGCCAGGTGGTCGTTGTGGCGCGCTGATCGCCGTGGATTACCTGAACGTGGTCAGAGGTCACATAAAGCGCTAAAAGGACAAAGGTGAAACTCTGCTGCACTCTTTCCTTTAACCTTGTTTCAGGTCAGTTTATATATTATATATTATATAATAATCCAAGCTCATATGGACATTTTACAAAAACGGTTCAGGAACGTGACGATATGTTTGTTATTGAACCATTAACCATTCATTTTAATACCATAAAAACGTATTAATAATATATCTGGAAAACAAAAATTAGCTTGGAAAGACAGAAACGATATTTTAAAAGATCAAAATGTAGTTTGTATTTGTATGGCAAATAACTCGCTGTTATTAGAGAAAACTTTAATGCGTCAAGTTATGATTGTTCAATTAACAGTTACATATGACAAAATGTCTTCAGTATTAATGTAATTATTAATAATAAAAGAATAATAAAAGTCATATTTAGTAATTTTATAAAGCATTTTTGACTGAATTTTCCCCAAATTAAGCATAAAAATTTTATAAAAATATTTTTTCTGTAGTTTCGGGACAGGTAATGAAACTAATAAATATTAAAATATTATTATTATATATGTTGTCTAACAGTCCTCATTGAATGCTAATGGATTTGTTTTGCGCATTATAGAGTCCCAGCAGACAGACGATACATCAGTAACTGAAGCGCCTCCCTCAGTCCGGCTCCTATAATTAGACTCGTCCTCGTCCAGACTGTGACCCCCCGCTGCAGCAGGCCGTCAACAATAGCAGACATCTTTTATTGGATGATGGGATTAACAGCAGCGAGAGGAGCGAGGGGAGCGAGGGGAGGTTATTATCCCGCCATCGTCTCAGAGAGTTCCTTTATCAACGCTGTGATTATTATATTATATTACTGGACCTGCTGACAGTCCTTCTGGTTCTTGGTCCGAGCTGGTTTCATCCTGGAGCCGGACTCCAGCTGAGAGCCAGGATCAGTTTTCCATCTTGAGGTCTCCTGAGTCCTCAAGATGGAGGTCCTAAATCTGTCTAATCTGAACCTCCCATCGTTCAGATTATCCAAATCTTCGACCGCCGGGGGAAAACACGACCTCACTACCATCCACTGTAGCACCACACCAGGCCAGACCAGGGCCCAGACTGGGACCAGACCGGGGTCCAGACTGGTATATATGACATTCTATGTAACTCTTGTAAATGAATGAAAAGTTTGTCCCGATATAAAATGTGTTTGTTTTTCTGTGGACTTTATTAATGCTGATCAATAATAAGCAGCATATAAACCTTAATAAACACTAAACCGTATATAATGTGGTCTTAATGTGGTTCCACCGACATTTATTAACAGGTTTGAAATTCATGTCATTATTCCTGATTACAGCTGTATAGCATCAGGATCAATATCAGTTATAATTGATTACTGATTGTGCGTTCTGTTTTAATCAGTGTTGTTTGCTTGTTGTTCTCGTCAGCCTTGTAGCCCTCCACTCTTATCCAATTAATGAGCTGTAAGCTGATTGGTCCTCAGCAGGGGGGCGCTCCACTAAACCACAAAAGACAAACACACACACACACACACACACACACACACACACACACACACACACACACACACACACACACACACACACACACACACACACCACAGAAGAAGAGTAGTGAATGATAAGAAAGGAGGGAAGGAGGTAAATGGAAGATATATACATAGATACAGCAACATGTTAACGTGGCAGTGGCGGCGCCCTCTAGAGGTCGTATGAATTATGAATCGAGTCACTGAGAGCAAACTTATTCACACATTGAAATATCGGATATTTCAGATCTACGTCTTTTAACGACCTCACCATCTCGTTATGTCTTCTGTCGATTTCTCTCCATGCGGCAGGAACGTTAACGTCTCTATGTGTCGCTCTTAATGTCCTCGTTGTTTGTTGTTTGTTCACATTAAGAGTCATCTGGCAAAAACGGTCTACTGTGGAACTCTGGGAATGTAGGACGTTATCGTAGTCAATATTTATTGGAGGAGGTTTTAATGCAAATTGACATCTCGTTTAAAGTCAGTTTGGGTTTCAAAATAAGAGCCAAATAAGGTTACTTTATAAAAGAGAAAGCAGCAGAAGTTTTGTGAGTTTTGTATGTTTGCAGTTTATAAATAAGCACAAAAACACCAAATAACTAAACAATTGAACATTTATTGTCAGATCTTTTTATAGCGACAATCAGAGTCCAGAAATCTTTATAAATCAGTTCAGGTTTCAAAATAAGAGCCAAAAATGAAAATAAATAAAACGGGAAGAAATAAACAGGATTGATAAGAAGTAATTTACATTCACAAATAAAAAAACAATTAAATATTTTTGTAAGAAATTTTATTCTATTAAGATTTAAAGTAAAAACCAGGTAGAAACAGTATAAATTATTTATTGCACTGTGAGTTAACGGCTCGGCGGGTTTGGTCCTTTCAGCTCTCGTCGCTCTGACTCCGGTGCATCCTCATTATCAGACTCCGGATCTCCTCGCGTTTCTGTCGCACCAGTTGCCGCGGAAACCAGTTGTCCAAACCCAACGGGAGGTTGAAGTGCACCACCGGGTTCTGAGGAGCCAATCAGAGAGCTCGATTCAGAGAGGAGGACGTTGGAATTTGGCACCAAACGACCACAAGGTGGCATTTTCGTTGCAAAATCATGAAATACACTAAAATTATTGTTTGAACCGAATGTTGTCCGATCTTTGCGTCCGTTTCTTGTCACCCACAGTGTTAGTATAAATATACAGCAATCACCAATATTCAAACACAGCAAACGTTAGAAAGCGAAGATAGCCGGAGCGCATTGTGCATATGTGAGTCGGAAAACAATGACTTTAAAAATATAGATGTTAATTATAAAATGGCTGCTGTGAAAAAGGTCTTGTTGTAATATCAATAATTTGACCAGAGTCGCAACAATTAATCAATCAACAAATAATCTATTATTTTGATTGTATTGTTAATTGATTAATCCTAAAAATAAACTTAAGCTTAATTGCTCATAAAAACAATCACCGTTTGCAGCAGGAAATCTGTGTATTTGTATTGTTGTATTGTTATTCTGCAGCAGTCGGAGGCTGTAGTGTTTGGATGATGTTATGATGTGGTTGCATACCTGCAGAAAGCTCTCGGCGTACTGCAGCAGGTAGAGACCACAGTCGCTGCTGTTGTCCTGCTGAGGAACCCGGCAGTTGGAGCTCATCATGTTGTCTGGCGTGAACCGACGAGGCGTCGCCCTCCGGACCTCCCACTCCACCTGCAGGTAGCTAAACACAGCGAAGGCATCAGAAGAACTTCACTTTGAATTTACGTATCAGCAGCGTTTGTAATCTGAAAGTGTCCATGAAGTCAGATTAATGTGTTTATCTCCTCTGTCTTTATACGTCTCCTGTCCCCCAGTATCTGTCCAACAGGGACAGGAAGTCCTGTTTCAGGTATTTTCTAGTGTTCTTAATGGTATTTCAGAGTTTCCTAAGGATCAATAAAAGTAGTTGATGATTCATCCTGCGCTCGGGGGCGTATACTAGAGTGTATAGTGTGAAGTGTTTCTGAGGGCCGATGTGTTACAGACATCTATGGCCTCACTGATTACTGTACAACAGCATCATTCAGATTTCTTCTCTAAGAGAAACCCGTCTTTATAAGCGACCGCTACAGAACTGACACTCACTCTCTGAGGAGTCTGCAGACGTTCTCGTGGTACGACAGCTTCAGCGAGTCCATGACGAGTATACACGGCCTGGAAAAAACAAAGATATTAAGCAACCTGACCTGAGACACATCGGATCAAAATAAAACCAAAGTTTTGAGTTTGCAGGATCAGTTTCTTTGCTGACAACTCACCTCTTTAACACTCTGTCCCTGTAGCAGCCACGCTGGACGCACTCCTACAGAGACACATGTTCATGTTATATAGAAAACAACTTGTCCAAAGACCCATTTTAGAGTAGAGAGTCTGTCTGCATTTACCGGTTGCTGCTGTGATCTCAGACTGAGGGATGGTTTTCCTGCAGCTCGCTCTGATCCACCTGAGAACAAAACAATCTCTGCTTTAACCTCCTTTAACCAAACTAAACTGCTCCTATAGTAAGGTGTGCTTAAAAGCAACGAAGAGGCTCATTGAGGGAGCTTTTACACAGACACGATGTATTCAGAGGAAAGCACCGATCTGAAGGGAAAATAAGTTGAAAAAGAAAAATCAGACTGTTGGAGCATTCAATGGATTCTCTACGAGATGTCATTTCCATTCAGTTTTTCCTTTCTTTGTAAGCTTATTTACAGACAATAAGGATAAAAAGTCACACAATTCACACCAAATGTTGGAGCTTAGTGTCTTCAGAGAGGGAGATATTTATGTCTGGAACATGTAATCCTTTAATTTTTTGGTGTGAATTGATGTGTAATTCCCACATGCTGCCAGCGCCACAAATACCCAAAAACGTCTCCCTGAAGGATGTTAAACAACACGTCTGGTGACGATTACAGAGGCTCTGTAGCATTACGGAGGCTGCCAGAGACACTTTATTCTATGGAGGTAAATCAGAAAACAAACAGCAGCAGTTCACCTGTTGGGCTCTGAAAGTCCTCGTACTGGTCCTTCTCTAGACCCGGGAAACAGACCACCACCAGGTACCAGTGAGCTCTATGAACACAGAAAATACAAATACACATTAATGGTGTCATTAGTGCTGTTTCAGTTACATCTGGCTGATTTTTACTATGAAAGCCCTCCAGAAAAAGGGGGATGGAAGGCTTTTAATGTGAAACATCTGCAGGAAGTGTTCAGTATATTAACAGCGATTGAAAAAAAAAAAAGTATAATTAGTTCGCTAATGCCGAGTTCAGACTACATGACTTTAGACGATTTTGTACTCGTCGACAGCAGCTACAACGGACACGGAGCCAGCTGAGGAGACCCAATGTAAAGTTACTACAGAATACACTTTATGGATTCTATTGATCAGAATATTGATAGATTGTAAATTTCATCACAGGAAAAGCTGCAACTTCAATGATCAACCAATAATCCAGGAGGAAGTGATGAAGGTATTTCTGAGTGAAGCTCTGCTGATTTGGGTAAAACAATAAAAGAGCAGAGAGAAGCAGCTCTGCAAAAGTCATTGAGAAGAGTCAGAAATGGTTGGGCAGAGGTGACTCCAGTCAGTCGGTCTGTTACCCAGTTGGCAGGTACACACAGTGATGAGGTGCTTGAATTAAAGTAGAATTACGGTTTTTATTCAAACGTCTCAACAGAGGTCAAAACTCCAAACTGGCGTCTTTAAATCTGGGACTCAGAGTGGAACCCTGGAGTCAGGAGTTTTTTTTTATTAATGGGCGGTCAGAGAGGGTAAAGGCTCACTTCCACCTCCAGCTTTTACACAACTACACACAAACGCTCTCTTACTCTTGATTAACAGGCACAAACAGGAAGTCTTTGGTGAAAATGTCGACATGGCGAGTCCACGTCTTTACTCGCTGGTGCCTTGTGTGGCGGTCGCTGAAAAAACAAAGAAAGAAGACATTTAATTATTGGAAACATTGGGATTCATATAATTGTTTTGTTATCAACCTCTTCTGAGCTAGAATGATCTAGAAACTCAATGACAGGAAATGATGTGCATTACGGTCACTTGCAGCTATATTTATTAGGAGTTCAAGCCCTGAATGTTTTATAACAATCAATGAGTCAATAACATCACAGCTTTGTCTGAGTTGTGTTCTTACGGGACAGACGGGGCATCGTTCTCTCCGGCGGCTCTTCGTCTGCTCAGCTGTTTGTAGAAGAAACTGCTGAAGACGTGACTGCGCTCAGCCACGGGGCCACCGACTCCCTCCAGAAGGAGGTACCTGCAGGAGGAGGAGACGAGTCAGGATACAGACTGGCCCTATAAATATATTTCATGGACAAGACACTTTGAGTTTCAAATAAATTCTGAAAACTGACTTCATACCCAGAAATGATCAAGTGGTCAGATAATAATAAAAGAACGTCGTCTGCATGAAGTAAAGTTAGGTTTTCCAGACGTGTGGGGCTGCAGCGCCCCCTAAAATCTGGCATGATAACCACCATTAGTGCATTAAAATGTTAAAACTCATGTTTTTATGGGATCATATTTCTTTCAGGACGCCCCAACCCTGGTCTGGGGATCCCAAAAACCCCATTCTGGAGTTTAGCAAGTGAAAATGTATTTTTGCACAAATCATTTAATTATTCTCGTCTGACAGACTGACTTGAGGTAGAAGTCGATGATGACGTCATTGAGGAACTCGCCGCCGCCCAGACAAGCCAGGTCCTCCTTCGTCACCGTGATCCGGCCTTTGCAGGGCGCCGCCGGATACTGGATCAACCTGAAGGCCACATACGGAGGGCTCAGTCAGAGGACTTCTAGTGAACTCTTTTATTGTTTTATCTGCTGGTTGTTTACAGTCATCCTGGTTCTGGTTCTGGTTGTGTTGGTTTTACCTGGTGGGAAGCTGCTGCAGACCGGAGGACATCTTGTTTCTCTGGTTGTTTCTCAGCGGACTCGATTTCTACTGAAACAGATTAACAACTGTTTATTTTTGTACATTTTCATGGAGGGGGTTTTACTCCTCCTCTAGGAGTCACCTCATCAGCTCTGAGCCGCCGGCGCCATCAGCTAACGGGCTCATAAAAAGGACGAATGAGGAGGAGGCAACAAAAAGGACACATCGGTGTAGCAAAGGAAGCAAAGGAGGGAAGGAGGCACAGAATGAAGGAAGGAAAGGAGGGAGGATGAGGAGTCTCACCGTGGAGTGTCCCAGCAATCCGAGGAGGTGCTGGTCCAGAGGAGGAGGACAGCTGTGGAGGAGCAGCAGCCCGTCGGTCCACTCCAGAGGGGAGGTGGGTCTGCTGGAGGAGGAGGAGCAGCCCCTCCTGTACTCTTCCATGTCCAGGATGGAGGCCAGAAGGGCGG
Organism: Dicentrarchus labrax; assembly: GCF_905237075.1. Classification (NCBI taxonomy): domain Eukaryota; kingdom Metazoa; phylum Chordata; class Actinopteri; family Moronidae; genus Dicentrarchus; species Dicentrarchus labrax. Next base: position 589,128 of record NW_026136716.1, read on the forward strand.
CCTGGAGCTCCTGCAGCTGCCCCTTCAACACCAGCAGGAGGAAGGAGCATGATGGACCTAAAGAACCAGGAGAACAAAGAAGACGTTAGAGACTGGACCAGTTTTACCAGTTTGTATTAAACATATCAGTCCAGTTCACCTAGTCTCTGGCCATATACTGTGTTAGGACAATTTCAAGGGTCCATGACTGACAGGGGCCCCAAAAAATAGGTAAAAACTAAAATAAAATTATTAAACCATCATCATTCAGTATATATATTTTAAAGATAATAATAAAATGAATGATCTCTTTGTTTTTACTTGTTTTTGGCAGTAAAAGTTAAACATCCATATTGACCGACCACCCCCCAGTCTCTGCATGAAATGGTTTGGTCCTGCCTTAGTGCACTTATCAGTGACGGTGTTTAGTTGCAGTCAGTAGATGAGCCAGAACTACAGTGATCACAGTGTTTACTAGTAAATCAACATCTGGTTTTCAAAAAAGGAAAGAGAGAAAAGAGAGAGAGGAAAGACAAAGGAAAGGATGTAACCCAGTGTTTCACCAAGAAAGGAGCCTATAGTCTGTGAGTGGTATTAACCTGTTGGCTTAATGTCCATAGGGAAATAAGATACAGCTACAGACTAGTGTCAGCCTACATTTAATCACCATTAATCAGTTCAGGGAAACGTTTAGCAACATATTCATATTAAATCATTGTCCCTGTCCCTTTTAGCAGACTTAACAACAGATGAGTCAGCAGCACCCAGTCCCCCCATCACTGTACCCCTCCCAGTCCCCCCATCACTGTACCCCTCCCTGTCCCCCCATCACTGTACCCCTCCCAGTCCCCCATCACTGACCCCCCATCCGTACCCTCCCTGTCCCCATCACGTACCCCTCCTGTCCCCAACGTTCCCCTCTGTCCCCCATCACACCCCCCCGTCTCCCCACACTGACCTCCCAGTCCCCCATCACGTACCCCGTCCCCCCATCCGTACCCCTGTCCCCCACACGTACCCAGTCCCCCCACACTGTACCCCCCCAGTCCCCCATCACTGTACCCCTCCCTGTCCCCCCCATCACTGTACCCCTCCCTGTCCCCCCATCACTGTACCCCTCCCTGTCCCCCCATCACTGTACCCCTCCCAGTCCCCCCATCACTGTACCCCTCCCTGTCCCCCCATCACTGTACCCCTCCCTGTCCCCCCATCACTGTACCCCTCCCTGTCCCCCCATCACTGTACCCCTCCCAGTCCCTCCATCACTGTACCCCTCCCTGTCCCCCCATCACTGTACCCTCCCTGTCCCCCCATCACCCCCCCCCCCCCCCCCCCCTCCCCCCCCCCCCCCATCACTGTACCCCTCCCTGTCCCAGTGAAGAAGCTGAGCAACGTTGTGTTCAATGACAGGCCAGTTAGCATCATTGCAGGGAGTCTGTGGGGATTTCTCTCTTGCTCTTTTTACCATTACAAAAAAGAAAATGAAATATTTATTAATGACAGAAATTCCAACACATTAATAACAATTATTTTCTTCCATAATGATCATTATGAAATCAAATAAAAAAACAACAACCTACTGTCTGTACTGGATGCTGGACAGTTGGAAACAGTGAGTATGCATTTTATGGTTGCTTTTAATCTTGCATCAGATAGTGAACTGCACACTGTATGCAGACTTGCATGCATGTACAACTCACCAGCAGTAAATATTGTTCTAGTACTCGTATTGAACTACAAGAAGCAAGACAGTTGCAAGCCTTTTTTGATGGGACAGTTAGGTCCTAGAGATGTGGTGACAACAGCTGCGCGGGGGCCCAATTAGATTTTTTTGTCATGGGGCCCAAAATTCCTGGTGGCGCCCCTGCGTACACTGGTCCAGTCTCTGGCCGTATACTGGTCCAATCTCTGGCCATACACTGGTCCAGTTCACCCAGTCTGGCCGTACACTGGTCCAGTTCACCCAGTCTGGCCGTACACTGGTCCAGTCTCTGGCTGACAGAAACATGGTGAGTATTCGTTCAGGACTTTGGCAGCGATCAGTGTTTTCCCCGTTCGAACACACACTGCGCTCCAGCTGTCCTGTGATTGGTGGCTGGCTGAAGAGAAGCCTCCTGATTGGCTGTTTGGTTCCTGCCCAGTGCTGCACAGGTTGTCAAAAGTTAATTTTCCATGAAGCCTCGGAGCTCCAGTGAAGCTTTCATTGAGAAAATCCTGCAGCAGAGATTGTCTGTGAGACAGAGGGCTCTCTACAGGCTGGAGTTCAATGACGCTCTTATTTCACTCCGTTGTGGTCTCAGACGACTTTTACAGTTCAAGGAAACAGCGTCAGAGTGAGAGCTCGCTGTGTTTCTACTGCTCTCTGGGTGGAAACTGTGATGATGGAAACTACATCAAGTTTTTCTAACTGTGCCAACATAATACTGTTTATACCTCAGTGTGTGCAGGACAACAGCTTGCTCTTAATGTGTGTGTTCATGACTGTAGGGGTGATTTCTCTGTATAATCAGTGTGTGTGAGCAGAGAGTGAACTGGTTGTAGTGGAGCTTTGTTCCTCTGCTGCCTGTGGACTGATCTCTATGTGTCTCTATGTAGGATGAGGGTCAAAGGTTGTGACCTTTATGCTCCCGAGTACCAACAGTGGGCAACACAGAGTCCACAACACAGAGACCAACACAGAGTCCACAACACAGAGTCCAACACAGAGTCCAACACAGAGTCCAACACAGAGTCCACAACACAGAGTCCACAACACAGAGTCCACAACACAGAGTCCAACACAGAGTCCAACACAGAGTCCAACACAGAGTCCAACACAGAGTCCACAACACAGAGTCCAACACAGAGTCCACAACACAGAGTCCACAACACAGAGTCCACAACACAGAGACCAACACAGAGTCCACAACACAGAGTCCAACACAGAGTCCACAACACAGAGTCCAACACAGAGTCCAACACAGAGTCCAACACAGAGTCCACAACACAGAGTCCACAACACAGAGTCCAACACAGAGTCCACAACACAGAGTCCAACAACACAGAGTCCACAACACAGAGTCCAACACAGAGTCCACAACACAGAGTCCACAACACAGAGTCCACAACACAGAGTCCAACACAGAGTCCACAACACAGAGTCCACAACACAGAGTCCACAACACAGAGTCCAACACAGAGTCCAACACAGAGTCCACAACACAGAGTCCACAACACAGAGTCCACAACACAGAGTCCACAACACAGAGTCCAACACAGAGTCCAAACACAGAGTCCACCACAAGAGTCCACAACACAGAGTCCAACACAGCCCAACACAGAGTCCACAACACAGAGTCCACAACACAGAGTCCAACACAGAGTCCAACACAGAGTCCAACACAGAGTCCAACACAGAGTCCAACACACCAACACAGAGTCCACAACACAGAGTCCAACACAGAGTCCACAACACAGAGTCCACAACACAGAGTCCACAACACAGAGTCCAACACAGAGTCCACACAATCCACAACACAGAGTCCACAACACAGAGTCCACAACACAGAGTCCACAACACAGAGTCCACAACACAGAGTCCACCACAGAGTCCAACACAGAGTCCAACACAGAGTCCACAACACAGAGTCCAACACAGAGTCCAAAGTCAAAGCTAACATTAATGCTAAGCTAGTGGAACATATTGTCTGATTGTGCTGTTAGCAGGATAACGTTAGCTTGTTTGCTAACTAGCTAGCTAGGGGCATCCAGCTAGCTAACTGTAAGCTAAGCTAAGGTTGTCCGGCTGGCTGTATCTTGGTGTTGCATTGTGGGTCTGGTGTTGGTTGCTTCGTGGTGTTGGCTGATGGCTGATTTGTAAACGGCGAGCTAGTTATTAGCATGGAGCTAACGGTCCAAATATAATATAGGAACATTGCAGATAGTAACGTTATTCTAAATATGATTGTCAGTTATTTTACAGCGTTCAGTCTAGTGTTAGTAAGTAATCTGATTACCTGAAGTGCTGCTGGAGGTCTGGATGGCGGACAGCTCCATCTGCAGCAGGTTGGCCTGAGCGTCACTCACCCACAGGAAGAGCAGCGAGGGGGCGGGACCTTTCCAACCAGCCAACAGAGCCCCGTCCTGAGCCACGCCCCCGTCCCAAACACCGTAACCACGAACCTGAGACGCCACCACGGTGACCTCCCCCTCCTCCGCTCCTAACAGACAGACAGTTTACGTATTGGACTCGATGTGATCTAGATTAGATCCAATTTAATGAAACAACTTCAAAATAATTAATGTGAAATATTTTAAGAAAAAGTTATTTTACAAAAAAAAACACTGAAATAAGCTTTTAAAGTTTGTCATAATATTTTAAGAATTGAACTGATATTCAGAGAAAAACTATATTACAAGAACAAAGTCATAAAACTCAAACTTTATCAAAGATCTAATGTAAAAAACTGAGTTATTAAACTGATGTGTAATGAAATGATTTTGTGAAATCCAGAAGAATCGAGATTAAAAACAGAAGAAATATTTTGTTACCTTTCAGAGGAATCGTGATTCCATTCTCAGTGATCTAGACAGACAAAAGAGAAAGATGGAAACAGCAGCAGAAGGATGCCAGATCATTTATTAATACGTTTCATAATATAATAATAATATTAACTTGTTCCTTGTGAAATACGTTTTAAATCTTCCCTATGGGCCGAGTGGATAATTTTAACGCTCAGGAACGATTCCTTAAGTGATGAAAAGCATAAAAACAAAGATGAACGTCTTCCTGTTTGTAGTCAGATTCTCTGCGTGTGGTTGGCTGACATGCTGACCCACTAACCTCCTACTCTCCTGACCTCCCGTGTTTTTACGGCGCTCTAATTGAACCCGATCATTCCCAAACGTCGTCTTAATTGCTCATTAAAGTCTGAAATGTTAACGGTTTACGGGTCTTCCCCCCCCCCTGGACACCACAACAAACCGAGCTGTTGCACCGAATACTTGACTCGCTGCCCACTTCGCCACCTCCACTGTTGCCGCGATGACAGTTTGGTGTTTTAAATGCCAAAATGAATTCAGAGCCGCACTGTTGCTCATTTTTCTGTTTGTATTTTTCTATAATACACACACACACACACACACACGCACACACACACCCGCGCACACACACGCGCGCACACACATATATTCGATTGGCCTGTAATTAGTTTCTGTTGCTGTGCTGTTTTAATAATTCACATGTGTTTTCCAAAGTGCTCGCAGTACACCAATTATTTCTGTGTGTGTGTGTGTGTGTGTGTGTGTGTGTGTGTGTGTGTGTGTGTGTGTGTGTGTGTTGGAACAGGACATGGAAAAAGAGAAACTAGCAGAAAGTGTTGAAGTTAAACGTCCAACATCAGCCACTTGACAGCAAACACACCAGTGGGAGTGTTTACACTGAGGAAGCACTTGTTATTCTCTCCGATATCCTTGTTACATTATAGTTATTCATTATATTTCAGTCATTTTATGAGAAGGTATATTCTCAAACACACCATAGTGAGTCTCAACTGGATCTTAGAAGCTGCTGGATGTTGTGAACCTGCATCAGGAGAGTAAATGTGCTCAGATTCAGCCGTACTCACCATCATCTCCCCCTTGGCGTCGGCGTGCGTCAGGCCAGCATGAAGCGAGACGAACTCCAGCTGCATGAACGAAGGTGGCGGCGCCTTGTAGTCGTCTGTTTCACCTTTAGAAGAACGAGCCTGTTCACCCTGTCAGACAACACACAGGTACACAGATAACACATTGAATCATATATATAGAAATATAAAAGTATTTTAAATTGACTCTGAAATAAAGTCATATTTTTAAAAAAAGGCGTAAAATCTAATGTTTTATATCTTGTTCACACTCACTGATATCTTGTTCACATTCACCGATATCTCGTTCACATTCACCGATATCTTGTTCACATTCACCGATATCTTGTTCACATTCACCGATATCTCGTTCACATTCACCGATATCTCGTTCACATTCACTGATATCTTGTTCACATTCACTCATTCTTGCCCCGCTGGTAGAGGGGAGATTTGGCAGACCCTGGAGAAACCACGTGGTGGCGCTGGGGAAAGTAAAGCGTCTCCTCTGCGATGTTCACAGCGAACATCTGTTCCGCATTAGTTGAGATTTCTGGCTTTCATCGGGACAAAAAGAGAAAAATGTTCTAAATAAGCTAAAGAAATGTCGGATATCAAACAGCCAACGGGGTAAACAAAAATAAAACAAATCTGGTCAATAAAAACCCCATCTGACACAATAACTAGTAAAAAGAAGAAGATTCTTGAAAGCGGATTGTTTGAGGACTGTCTTTGGTCAACAAGCAGATATGTGGGTCACATTAAGCTTTAATAAAGAAACACTTCCCCTGTGAAGGGACAAAAAGATCTTTTTATTAAGACTTGCAGCTGGTTTGTAGATCGGCGTCAGTAAACACACCAACAAACACTCAGCAGTCCGTTCAGGTCCAATCTGGATCTGCTTTAGAGGCTCTGACGATTGTTTACAGGCCTGCAAACCCACAAACAAACTACATGACTCACTTCAACCTCAAACATGCAACAGAGACCAAAACTGGGTCAGTCCTCTGGGCCCCACCGGGCTGGACTGGGAACACACCAGAGGGACCAGTTTCACATAAGATGGGAATCACCAGAAACCTTATTACGATCAGAAATTACCAAGATAATTATTGCGTTAATAAATTATTATCTCAACCACACAAGATGACCGTTACCCCGGCGTCCTGTGCACCAGCGGCCACGGGTTCAAATCTGGCCTGCGGCCCTTTGCTGCATGTTACCCCCCCTTCTTCCCTCTTCCCTTTCAATCTTCAGCTGTCCTCTCCAATAAAGGCAAAAAGCCCCCAAAATATGGGGTCGATACAGGCCTCCATAGGGCGACCAAAATTTTTAAGAGTGCGACTAATAATTTTTCTAGATCGCACTGGTGCACCTGACGCTGCCCGGGTGAAATCACAACACAATTTATTTCGCAAGCGCATCATCTCTCTGTGTTCTCCTGTGAGCGAACTCACACACTCATGGTAGGATCATATCGTGTTCTAAACCAATAAGAGACAGAGCTCGGGTGGGTCTTTGCCTCTGATTGGCTGTGGTCCTGTTCACCGTGCTAAGTTGCGTGTGTTTAAAAATTGCGCGCGACCTGAGCGCCAGAATAGCTGACGACCTGAAACGGAAAAATAAAATAAACACGACAAAACGAGGGAAAATGAAGAGAGGCAGAAATATTTAAAGTTTTTTCATTAAGAAAACCAAGCCTACAACCAGCCCTACTTCTATAGTCCCATCCATCCCCACTACTGAGAGTCCATCCCGTCAAGACACGGAGCCCTTGGTCCCTGGTGAGATACCAAGCCCCGGTCCTTCGGCGACAGCATCCGACTCGGAACCAGAGGAGACAACCGACTTTAAAAAAACATAACATGTCTAAAAAACACAGGATATGCTGTGACAAGTGTGTGTAGAGAAAGTGATCCCTCTCCCAGCTGCAATTCAGCAGCAGGTAGTAGTAATCATTATTATTATCATTAATAATTATTTTACTTGAAATGTTTGAGTTTAAATGTTCAATTTCAGCTCAGTGAAGCAATTTAAGCACAAGCACTTTTATTTGGAAATGTTTTATTTTGCTTAGTGTTTTAATTTGAAATGTTCAATTTCAGCTCAGTGAAGCACTTTAAACACTTTATTTTTCTTTTTATATATAATTGTGCTTCAAATAAAGACAAGAATTTCTCGACACCTTGTTTAAAAATCATTCACATTATATGGAAATTATTGAGAAAAATAAAAAGGTGACCTTATGGCGTTAAAGGCGACGCAATGAAAAATTTGGGTGCACCTACATTTTGTGCTGGTGCACCTAAAAAAAAAATGTAGTTGCACCAGTGCAACCAATGCAAAAAGTTAGTCTGGAGCCCTGGGTTGATATCTTCTTCACATTTATCAACAGTTTGTTATATCCAGTTATTATAATATATATATATATTTACTGATATCTTGTTCTTGTTCACATATATTTGTTTTCTGTGCGTAAAAAATACGATCTTGTTCCCAAAAATGATCTTATTTACATTTATAGATATCTTGTTCCCACATTATGTTGTTTAGTTAAACTCTAGGTCGAGGATTGTCAACGTTTCCTCTGTGAAACAGATGAAATAAAGTTCCAAGAAAGATGCAGCGATTCCACTGAAACGCAGTGAACAGGTGGTTTTAAAAGCACATTAAAGCGATGTGCCAGGAGACTACGCGAGTCCACCAGATGAAGGTTTTGTGGTACAAAGCAGCTTTCTCCACATCGCCTCTGGCACCAGAACAGCTGCAGGTGGACTAAATTAAAGCCTGCTGTCATTGAACATGAGTCACGTAGGGCTGTCGGAGGGATTTCACTGCCCCAGTGTTTCTGTGAGGAAGGACCTGGCTGCTCGAAGTCTAATCTGGGTTTCTGTTTCCCAGATTAGACTCTGTTATTACCACATTCCTTACAGACAATCAGATACTTCAGGATAACTCTGCTCTGTTGAGGTCTGTCTCAGGTGTTAAGGTCTGTCTCAGGTGTTAAGGTCTGTCTCAGGTGTTAAGGTCTGTCTCAGGTGTTAAGGTCTGTCTCAGGTGTTGAGGTCTGTCTCAGGTGTTAGAGGTCTGTCTCAGGTGTTAAGGTCTGTCTCAGGTGTTGAGGTCTGTCTCAGGTGTAGAGGTCTGTCTCAGGTGTAGAGGTCTGTCTCAGGTGTTAAGGTCTGTCTCAGGTGTTAGAGGTCTGTCTCAGGTGTTGAGGTCTGTCTCAGGTGTTGAGGTCTGTCTCAGGTGTTGAGGTCTGTCTCAGGTGTTGAGGTCTGTCTCAGGTGTTAAGGTCTGTCTCAGGTGTAGAGGTCTGTCTCAGGTGTAGAGGTCTGTCTCAGGTGTAGAGGTCTGTCTCAGGTGTGTCTCCTACGTGTACCTGCTCATCCTCCACCCGGCTGCTGCTCTGCAACATCCCTCCATCTCCATCATCCTCCTCTTCCTCTTCACTCGACAGCACAACTGAAAGATCATCAATAAACTCAATCAATATCTGTCAAAATGTCGTTAAACTGTTGTGAACAGCGCCACCAGTGGCCGTTCAGTGAACTGCAGTCAGCTATTGTTGGCTAAAATCAACACCGTTTGTCAGAATACATAAGTTAGTATCATGGATAGCTGGGGAAGCTAACGTTAGCCAACTAACATATCCACCAGAGCCCGTCTACGGAGAGCCTGGCCTCTCCCTATAAGGTCCCATTGTACCAAACACTGGTTGCAGTTCCAGCAGAGGTCCACTGGGGGCGCTCTCCCATCAGTGCAGAATGAATGGGAGCAGATGGAGCTAGACGGCTACGTTTGTCTCTTTCACCTGATTGTGGTTGAGAGATCTCAGATGTGATTGTAGTTTTTAAAGTTCAACATGGGTTATAGGTCGAAAGCTGAATGAACGAGTTCTGATGTCCTTTAGATTTCTTACAGGACGAGTTGTTGTTGCCCATAACGCGCTAGCATTCTGCTAATGAACGCTGATTGGTCAGTGAAGGACTGATTACGACCAGAGATCCTGCTTGATGGCATCGTGGCATCCGAACCAGGACCACAATGTTAAGGCAGATTTTTTTGCCCAAGTTCTTTTTTTGAACACAGAAACTTTTTTGTGTTGCTTGTACTTTTATCTGCCGATCGTTACGTCTGTGTCGTCGAAGCACAAAGAGACTCGAGGCTCGCTGTAAAGCGGTATCTCTGGCCGTACGATGTGTGTGACGTCACTGACATTTTAAAAGACTTTTTAAAGAAAATAAGTGACTCTAAACAATCTAACACCCAGCAATGTGTCATTTCTTTGCGTCCCCTTTCGAATGCAACATTCAAATTACTAGACAAACAATGATATCCTGAGAGAAGAGGATTGTGAGGGTATAGCTCCATAGAGCTCCATTCATTCTGCACTCATCCTGTGAGCGCCCTCACATGGAGCCAGAGGGGAACTGCAACAGTTCAGAACCCGGAAGTTTACTGAGAGTGGAAGTTCTCTCATTATTAGACGTTCTCTGATATCCACTCAGATAGTAGTTTGCTAACGATAATATTAGTTAGCAATCAAGCTAACGTTATCGAGCTAACAGCACAACCAGACAATATGTTCCACTAGCTTAGCATTAATGTTAGCTTTGACTTTGGACTCTGTGTGGTGGACTCTGTGTGGTGGACTCTGTGTGGTGGACTCTGTGTGGTGGACTCTGTGTGGTGGACTCTGTGTGGTGGACTCTGTGTGGTGGACTCTGTGTTGGGGACTCTGTGTTGTGGACTCTGTGTTGTGGACTCTGTGTTGTGGACTCTGTGTTGTGGACTCTGTGTTGTGGACTCTGTGTTGTGGACTCTGTGTTGTGGACTCTGTGTTGTGGACTCTGTGTTGTGGACTCTGTGTTGCCCACTGTTGGCACTCGGGAGCATAAAGGTCACAACCTTTGACCCTCATCCTACATAGAGACACATAGAGATCAGTCCACAGGCAGCAGAGGAACAAAGCTACACTACAACCAGTTCACTGATCAATACACTGATCAATAACTTTAATTTAATCATGTGACTAGATGCTATTGAGTATTGACCTCTGCGTCGTACTCACTGGGTTCTGTCGGAGTCGGTTTGGGGTTCCTCAGTCGGAGCTGCAGGACGGCTGATCTCTTGGACGTCGTCTTCTCTTTGAACTCCCTCCACTTCTGTCTCTCTTTCTCCCTCACATCGTCTCGCAGGTTGCTGCTGGCGGCGAGCCACGCCGTCCTGTCGAGACTCCGCCTCCTGTCGGGCGTGGTCGCCGAGGAGACGCAGGGTCTGCGGGCGCCTCTGGAAGGAGATTTATCTGCAGGGGGTTTGTTTCTGGCTCTGGGCGGAGACACAAAGTCGTCTTCTGACGTCTGATCTGAACCTGAGAGAGAGTCAGCAGCGTTTCCTCCGTCGCTCTGAAGGAATTAAACATGTTGTCATTTAGTTTCTCGCTTTAAACAGAAAAGGATTGTTTAGATCAGATATTTCACATTTCTTTCACTTAAAATCATCTTATCCATAAAACAACATTCACACTTTTTCCTCACACTGACTTTATTATCAGACCTCCGCCCTGTAACAGCAGCTAACCATAGAAAACACCCACTGAGAACTCATGACCTTTGACCTTTACCTTCCCCTCAGCGGCGTCCTCGCCCCTCCTCCACGCTCTCCCAGCATGCTCCTCGCCTCGCAGCGCCGCCAGAGAGTCCGGCGACCGCACAGAGATACTTTTGGCCGGCAGGAACGAACCGTCGCAAACTGAGGAAAAATCAATACAATCGATCAGTGTCGACCATCACCTGATCAATGATTCTGATTGTGTGAACGAAGCTTACCGTCGCTTTTCTTCTTCTGTGGTGGAGACGGAGGCTGTGAGGTCACTTCAGGCTGCAGCAGTCGGTCTGATGCTCTCTTAGGGCGCCATCTGGTGGATGAAACGGGGAACAGAAAGCTCAGTTTAACCGTTTGTGGGTGATTTCAACACAATAACAGATAATAAATAATAATTAAGTGCCACTAAGAGGAGATTTCTCACTTCTTTTCTCCTTAATTTGACTGAATCTAACTTTATTTAGACCCATTTTCTTGCTCATGTATGTTCCACTGTACTTTATTTTGAGTATCTGTCACTTCTTTAATAATAAACAAGCTCTTAATTCATTTCTTAATTCATTTCTTATCTCTCATGCAAAGTTGTTTCCCAGCCAGTGATGGACTGATATCAATATTTAGAATAATAACACATTTTCTATCATTTTCGGTATATTTCATATTCTATTGATCAATAACAATAACAGTGGAGATAAACTGTAGTCAGTGTGTCTGCTGTGGAAGGACGTTAGCGCCCCCTGCTGGGGGAGGTGATAAAGTCAGGTCACTGGATAATATGAGCATGTACATTAGATTGGAATAATGGAAAAAGTTTTCTGTATAATAATATATAAACCGTGTTCTTTCTGATGTCTTTGAGCCTTCACACAGCCATAAGTAGACAGCGCCCCCTGCTGTTTAAATGGGAACAGCAACGATAAGAAGTTTGAGACTTTACTTAACTAGACAGAATAAATAATTTCTAATGTGATTTATATTATCACAGCTATAATGAAATGTTCACCAGGAAGTGTGCGTCTCTCCTGCCTTCGCTTGGACAAACCAGCCATAAATTAAGTTAATGTTTAATGTGCTGAATTTACAAGAAGGTTAAAATGCTGAAGAATCTGTTGCAGGCATTGTTTGTAAAGTTTCTTCTCACTCAACAAACAACAAAGATTGTGAGGTTTTTCAAGGGAGTCTGGTGACATGAAACACATGGATGTGGTCTGAGACCTGTACTCAGAGCTGGATCACCCAGGACCCGTTAATACCGGGTCTTAACCGGGACCCGTTAATACCGGGTCTAAACTGGGATGCGTTAATACCGGGTCTAAACTGGGACGCGTTAATACCGGGTCTAAACCAGGACCCGAGAGCCTCGAGCGGCCGTGAATCAGAACCAGAAACCTTCTGTGAACTCACCCGTTTGAGAAACAGGCCGAGGACGACTGCGCTCTCTCCCCCGGCTGTGGTTGGCGGCTCCAGCCTCCAGCTGCTCTGTGATTGGCTGTGGACGCCCCTCGGTTCGGGCTGTTGAGTCCCAGCAGCGTTTTGACCACGTCCCTGAAGAGAGGCTCGCTTAGAACGGAAGTCAAAGAAATCAGGTTCAGACTCATGTTGTAATGAAGACCGCAGCCTGTAGGGGGCGCCTTACAAACCTCTGTCTGTTTGTTGAGGAGCCAAATGAGCTCCCAGCATGCATCCTGTCGGCGCTGCCTCTGCTGGACTGACCCCCATAGCTCTGTTGAGACAAAACAAGACTCAAAAGTCTCAACAGAGCGGTAATACCACCTTAAAGAAGATAGACCACCTTAAACAAGCTGACACTGTCATGACACTTGAAATGAATTAACAGATAAAACATTCCACCTTTAGAAACGCTAAAAGAAGAGTAATACCACCTTAAGTTCTGGGGCGGCGCTCTGGAGGCGAGACAGGGGCGACTGCATGTGCATGTGGGCCGAGTCAGAACCTGCGGGCTGTTTCTTCTTGGGGATTTTAAACGGAGACGCCATGCTGACGACAAAAAGAACAAACAAAGTCAAACCAAACCTCTAACAAAAAACACACAAAACTACAGCAACTGTCCCATCTGGCTGCTGTCTGAACATCACACCACATAGGGAGGTTTCCATACCAAACTCCATTACAAAAACAGAGGTTTTTACACACAAAATGTACCAACAGCAAAGTCAGAGTTTGATTTTAAATAACAGCAGCTACAGCAGGTGACATTTCAGAGTAATTAAATAATGTTTTATTACACCGTTTAAACACATAAATCTACAGAAGAAGCACATTTAGATAAAATGTTAAAATGGTTGATTTAATTGAATTAAACTGATCATGCTACATTTGTTAAGACTTATCTTTACATAGGAAACGCTTCACTACAAGTAGAGCAGAACTCCATAACAAACATTGAGAATTTAAGAAAGAAAAACAACAAAATAATATAAATCTGTTTTCTGTCCTCAAAATAAAGGTCATTGTTTAAATCAGACATTTTGTAAATGAGGTTCTGAATGGAAAACAGTTTAAGTGATTAGCTCAAGGGCTCAGGAATTTAACCTTATTCGAGCTATTAAACCAACCAGTCACTTAACTGGAAATATATGAAACTACTGGTTTATGTGGAGATCACCAACCAAACTCCATTCAAAAACATGAGGTTTTTCAGTGCACTGTTCTATCTTATAACACATGAGCCTAATATTTCAGAACTATCAGGAGTTTTTATTTAATTCAAGTTGGAGCTGAAATAAACCTGAAACAAACACTTCACGTAAACTAAGTTGAATATTAGTCTTTTTCTCTTCAGTTCACTCACTGCAATATGTCAGCTGGGTGTGAGGAACCATGAATAAAAACAGGTATTTTGGCAGTGTAATTTAAAGTTGTTTTTTTAAGTGTGAGCCGAATTTACTAGAACACTGTACTAATTAATAAAAAGTAATGACTTACATCCTATCGGTTACTGTGCTTTTTATTTGAGCAGTGAAAGTTTAAAGTGCAGTAATTCTTAAGGGACATCGCGCTGAAGGTACGCTGCTAGCAGCTTTAGCTGCACTCAGCTAAAGCACACCGACTTAAATCATGTGTCAGTTCACTGTTTATACAGAATTAGCTCATTGAGCTTTTGCTAATAGCAGATTTAAATATACTAACCTAATGTCAGCCGGCGGAGCCAGCTAGCTGGCTAACAGAGGAGCTAGCCGCCGGTTAGCCGCCGGTTAGCCGCGGAGCTAAGCTAACGTTAGCTGCTGTCTGTCTCCGGGCGGCTCATGTGGGCGCTTCCGGTTGGTAAAAAGTTCAAAAAGAAATTAAAAGCACATTTTTATCCGCTGGTTTCCTCAACAACACAACAACAACAACAACAACAACAACAACAACAACAACAACAGCGACATCATGACAACACCGCTGCTCTTCTTCTTCTACTGTTCGTTTACAGGCGGATACACATCAACGTTGGCGGAGCACACCGCCCCCTAGCGGACAACAGGAAGTACTTTACATTATATATATTATAACAACTTCTGAATATATTTCTTTACTTTAATTAATGCGGTAAAAACTACATTTATATTTCAAAACTGCAATCATTTTATTTTCAATATTTCTGTTTTCCACTATAACCAAGTAACTTATTCGGTTTATTTGAAGGATCTTTCTTTCTATAGATACAGGGCGGAAGTCACATTTCTTTTGCTGATATCTAATTTCTTTTGTTTTTATTTACACATTTGGTGTTGAGGTAATCCAAAAGAGATGGAAAGTAATCAAGTTACTTTAATATTGTGATTTTCAATATAAAAATACAAAGAAATTTGTTTTGGCATCCATCGTTTAATAAAGGTACAATATGACTGAGTTAAAAGACAGTTTTTATTTCATCTGGACATTGACAAATGTATGTAAATATATATAATATAGACACACAGTAAGAATATATAACACAATATAGTTTACATTGTATGTTACAAAAAACTACTTCTGAATATATTTCCTTACTTTTATTAATGTAGTAATTTCAAACTTGTAATACTTTTACTTTCAATATTTCTGTTTTCCATTATAAGCATTGTTTGCAGGCTTGGGTAGTAATGGATTAGATGTAACTGAGTAGTCAGGATACAAAAAAAGGTAACTATAATCTGTTACAGTTACCAGAAAAAGACATAATCAGATTACAGTTACATTGAGTAGAGATTAATTTGCAGGATTATAATACATCAGTTTTTATCTCTACAGATACAGGGCAGAGGTCACATTTTAATGTAAAAATCTTCAGTTTTCTCTTTAAGTTTTAATTTACATATCTGATGTTGAGGTAATCCTAAAGTAACGGAAAGTAATCAAGTTACTTAAAAATTGTGATTTCAATATGAATTATTTTTTTACCTTTTTTAAATTTGGTAATCTTTTTGGCATAAATTGTTAAATATAGGTACAATTTGACTAAAGATTTACTCTTAAAGAGTTAAAAAAAACTTTATTTCTTCTGGACATTAAATGCCAGACAAAACATATACAGATATATTTAAATACTTAATACAGACGCACAGTAAAAATATAAATATCTTTTAACATAATAATCCCCATAAATGTGAACATAAAACACATTACAATGTTTTTATAGTCTCTGACAGGAAGTGCCTGACAGCTAATTAAATGACTGACAGCAACTTGGCATAATGTGACAAAAATGCGTGGATGTTAATTTTCCACCAAACTCCCTTTAAGAAATATCACATTTAAATTCCTAACGTGTCCATAACAACATGTAACTCTAGAAACACGAGCTAAAGGCCGTCATATGTCCACAGTCTGACTGTCAATACAGGATCAATATCATCCATAAAGATACAGTATATACTGATCAATATCATCCATAAAGATACAGTGTATACTGATCAATATCATCCATAAAGATACAGTGTATACTGATCAATAATCTATAAAGATACAGTGTATACTGATCAATATCATCCATAAAGATACAGTGTATACTGATCAATAATCCATAAAGATACAGTGTATTCTGATCAATATCATCCATACAGATACAGTGTATACTGATCAATAATCCATACAGATACAGTGTATTCTGATCAATATCATCCATACAGATACAGTGTATACTGATCAATATCATCCATAAAGATACAGTGTATTCTGATCAATATCATCCATAAAGATACAGTGTATTCTGATCAATATCATCCATAAAGATACAGTGTATACTGATCAATATCATCCATAAAGATACAGTGTATTCTGATCAATATCATCCATAAAGATACAGTGTATACTGATCAAACTACATTTTGACGTCCTTCAAGATGGCGTACAGAGATTGATTTCTCTGCCACAGGCAGGAGGACAGAGGAGATGAGGAGGCTCTACAGTGGGCACAGAAATGCAGAGGAGTTGAACTTCACCCCGTACCCGAACCCAGGATAAAGAGGTTCAGTGAATGTGCTGTTGAAGGTGTGGAGGTGGATCAGTGTGTCAGAGGAGACTCTGTAGAAGGACAGAGTGCCAGCAGGACAGTCCACATACACTGCTACTCTGTTAGAGACAGAGGAGGAGGAGATGAGCGTCCCGCTGTTATTGTGCCAGGCGTTATATCCCCCGTCGGTGCAGGTTAGACTCCAGGACTGATCGTTGCCTCCGAACTTGGAGCCGTCGCTGTCTCCGTTCCGTCCGATTCCTCTGTAACTCACCGCGACGTACACCTTCCCGCTCCACTCCACCTCCCAGTAACAGCGACCAGTCAGACCGTTCTCGCACAGCACCTGAGGCCAGTAGTCAAACCGGTCCTTGTGGTCGGGATACGGGTGCTCCTTCCTAAGATCCGTCACCTTTTTATTGTTTTCTGACAGTTTGAGAAATTTGTGCGCTGTGTTTGGATCCAGTGTGAGTTTGCAGGAATCTGACGGAGAGAACGACAAAAAGTTTAAATATTGTTATTATTATTACTGTGCTAATGATAGCAAGCTAGCAATTTTTGTTTATTTTTTACAGTTTTGACTGGTTTTTGCTTACAGCTCCCGGGAGGGTCCAAACAATTAAAGTAAAACATATTTTTCATGAAAAATACAGGTTTTATTTTCAAACGAAAACACACTCACATTTCCTCAAGCCTTGGTTCAACCACTGGACTCCAGCAGGGTCGGCTCTGAAAGAGAGAGGACATAACAGAGTCAGAAGACCAAGCTCTCTTTGTTATGTGCAATGTGTCCACATGATGCCTCTTCCTACCTGAGAGTGTCCAGTCTCCCCTGTGGATCCTCCAGTGCAGCAGACAGCAGCTTCACTCCTGAGTCTCCTGGATGATTGTAGCTCAGGTCCAGCTCTCTCAGATGGGAGGGGTTGGAGCTCAGAGCTGAGGCCAGAGAAGCACAGCCTTCCTCTGTGATCAGACAGCCTGACAGCCTGCGAACACACAAAACAACACAGATTGCGAATGTGTTAATAAAGAGCTGTAAACTGAATGATATGACTGCACCGTTTAAGTTAGAGTCAATATTTACTTGGATAAATGTAAGCATTGATGAAGAATAACAAATATGTTGTAGTCAAATATAAAAGCATATCATCTGCATATTGGTATTCAAGTTACATTACTCCCTCATATATTTGCAAGTGGTATCAATCAAATCCATCAATGCTTGAAGTGAAGAGTGACAAATGCCTGGGCACACCACCCGTAGCGACAGGCACTGGGGTTGAGTGCAGTCAGGTGTCATGCAGGGAAAGGGATCTAGGTATGCTGATCCCTGAAACCCTTTACCTCTCTAATGGGGAAGGAACCGGGGCTGGTGCGGGAGGTGGAGCAGTACTAACTAGATATACATTTAGCTGGCAACCTCAGAAGTGGTGGTGGACACCAGTAGTTAAGCTAAGGGAGGAGACATTTCAGGACTATGATAGACCGAGGTTTCCTGAATCACTGAAGGGGCACCTGAGGGTGTGCTCCAAATATTGGCGTATCACAATGCTAAACTTATGTCAGGGTACTGGAAACCAGTTGTCAAACCTTGAAATCTGTCCTGGTCGTGGACGATTGAACCCTTGCAAGGTTACTGGAGGGGTCATCAGAGTTTAATTCAATTCAATTCAATTCAATTTTATTTGTATAGCGCCAATTCATAACAGAAGTTATCTCAGGACACTTTTCAAATAGAGCAGGTCTAGACCGAACTCTTTAACATTAATTACAGAGACCCAACAGTACCACCATGAGCAAGCACTTGGCGACAAGGGCAAGGAAAAACTGCCTGTTAAAAGGCAGAAACCGAGGACAGATCCTCCGGCTCTAGGTGGGTGGTCGTCTGTCTCGACCAGTTTACTCATCCTGTGTTTTGTAGAGTTGGAGAAGGCTTACACCTGTGTCCCCCATGCTTAGTATTGTGTACCAGAGAGCTATATGTCTCATCTGAACACCTTCAAATGGCCAAGGAGGAGCTGGAGGACATGGCTGGGCAAAAGGATGTCCGGACTACCCGGCTCTATCTGACCCACACCAGATACGCAGTTCAAGCCAGATTTAAACATGTGACCATGACCCCTCAAGATAAATAAACTAATTAAAACACAAGAATAATAAAAAAGAACTGATCTGACCTGAGAGTTTCCAGGTTACAATGTGGACCCTCCAAACCAGTGGACAGAAGCTTCACTCCCGAATCCTGCAGGTTGTTGTTACTCAGGTCCAGCTCTCTCAGACTAGAGGACTGGGAACTGAGAACTGAGGACAGAGCTTCACAGCTTCTCTCTGAGAGGTTACAGCCACTCAGTCTGGAGAGACAACAGTAAGGAAACAAGTAATAACTGATTGATGTTTTTCTCCTGTTGAAATATATCAGTGTATTTATTGATGAATAAATCCCACTCACAGAGCTTTGTTGGAGGCTTTGACCACTGGCAGCAGCCTCAGAAGAGCCTCCTCTGAAGCAGAGTATTTCTTCAGGTCAAACACGTCCAGATCTTTTTCTGATGACAGTAAGATGAAGACCAGAGCTGACCACTGAGCAGGAGACAAGTAATCTGTGGAGAGGCTACCAGATTTCAGGTACTGTTGGATTTGATCCACTAGAGAATGATCATTCAGTTCATTCAGACAGTGGAACAGGCTGATGCTTCTCTCAGGGCAGGGGTTCTCATGGATCTTCTTCTTGATGTACTTGACCACTACCTGATTGGCTTCTGAGCCACTTCCTGTCTGTGTCAGCAGACCTCGTAGGAGAGTCTGATTGGTCTCCAGTGAAAGGCCCAGGAGGAAGCGAAGGAACAAGTCCAGGTGTCCATTTGGACTCTGTAAGGCCTTGTCCACAGCACTCTGGTAGAACTGTGTCTCTGCAGATTCATCTTTTCTTGTTTCAGACTTCTGGGAGTTTGATTCTTCTTCTGCCAGCAGATTGACTCCAGAGCTGATGAATGTCAGATGGACATGAAGAGCAGCCAGAAACTCCTGAACACTCAGATGGATGAAGCAGAAGACCTTGTTCTGGTACAGTCCTCTCTCCTCTTTAAAGATCTGTGTGAACACTCCTGAGTACACTGAGGCTGCTCTGATATCAATGCCACACTCTGTCAGGTCTGATTCATAGAAGATCAGGTTGCCTTTCTGCAGCTGCTCAAAAGCCAGTTTTCCCAGAGACTCAATCATCTTCCTGCTCTCTGGACTCCAGTGTGGATCTGTCTCAGCTCCTCCATCATACTTGATGTTCTTCAGTTTGGACTGAACCACCAGGAAGTGGATGTACATCTCAGTCAGGGTCTTGGGCAGTTCACCCCCCTCTCTGGTCTTCAACACATCCTCCAGAACTGTAGCAGTGATCCAGCAGAAGACTGGGATGTGGCACATGATGTGGAGGCTTCGTGATGTCTTGACATGGGAGATGATTCTGCTGGTCTGGACCTTATCTCTGAACCTCTTCCTGAAGTACTCCTCCTTCTGTGGGTCAGTGAATCCTCTGACCTCTGTCACCATGTCAACACACTCAGGAGGGATCTGACTGGCTGCTGCAGGTCGTGTGGTTATCCAGAGGCGAGCAGAGGGAAGCAGGTTCCCTCTGATGAGGTTTGTCAGCAGCACATCCACTGAGGTGGACTCTGTAACATCAGTCAGGATCTCAGTGTTGTGGAAGTCCAGAGGAAGTCGACACTCATCCAGACCGTCAAAGATGAACACAACCTGGAACTCGTCAAACCTGCAGATTCTTGATTTTTTGGTTTCAGTAAAGAAGTGATGAACAAGTTCCACCAAGCTGTACTTTTTCTTTTTCAGCACATTCAGCTCTCTGAAAGTGAATGGAAACATGAACAGTATGTCCTGGTTGGCTTTGTCTTCAGCCCAGTCCAGAGTGAACTTCTGTGTTAAGACTGTTTTCCCGATGCCAGCCACTCCCTTTGTCATCACTGTTCTGATTGGTTCATCTCTTCCAGGTGAGGGTTTAAAGATGTCTTCTTGTCTTATTGTTGTTTCTGGTCTGTCTGGTTTCCTGGATGCTGTTTCAATCTGTCTGACCTCATGTTCATCATTGACCTCTGCAGTCCCTCCCTCTGTGATGTAGAGCTCTGTGTAGATCTGGTTCAGAAGGGTTGGGTTTCCTGCTTTAGCAATTCCCTCAAACACACACTGGAACTTCTTCTTCAGCTTAGATTTGAGGTTAAGCTGGAACATGGCAGGAGATTCTGAAAGAAGTAACATCACTTTATTACAAGTATACTCTCTAGGAAATATGACTTGGGGTAGAACGCTCCTAAGTTTGGGGTTCAATCATTTGGGGGCAGTTCAGTCAGTCAGACTAAAATACCTAAAGAGAAGACAATCTGAAAATATCTGGTGATACCTAAAACGTCCAGCTCAAGGGGTAACATCATAATTCCCTCAATGTACCCAATCAAAGCAATGAATTCCTTCAAGATCTAGAGCCAACAGAGACACAATTCGCCTCAGGGGGCTTTACAACCCTCTAGAATATCTCATGATTTTGGTAAGGAAACACTCCCCAAAGAACCCATTTAACAGGGAAAAATGGAAGAAAGCTCAGGAAGAGCCTCAGATGGACAGAAATCCAACAAAATCAAATATTTGCAATCAATTTAGCTGTATCCAGTTCAGCCTAAATATATCCAACACATCAACACACAGTGAGCTAGTTGTAAGTTAATGCAAAGTCTGTGCTGAAGATGGGCACATGACTTCCTGCTAAATGTTCTCAACTGTGAAACCAACCAGGACTCAGGACAGTAACTGCAAGTTAAGTGACAAAAACCAGACTCTGAACAATAAAAACATGGGCAGGCTGGAAAAGGTAAACAGTGAGTTAAATCTTTAGAGAAATCCTCTTACTGCTCTGCAGACAGTCAGCCAGCTCCTCCTGTTTCATTCTCCTCAGGAAGTGCACTGTGATCTTCAGTAATGCCTCTCTGCTCCTCCTCTGTTCTTCATCCTCACCGTCCAACACCTCCTCATCCTCCCTCTGACTCTCTGAGCATTCTGGGTAATCTGAACTCAGAACCTTCTGGATCTTCTTCAGCTCGTTCTTCACAAAAGTGACAATGTTGTCCTCCAGCAGCTGGAACAGAATATTATATGTCCATATAACATATCCATGTTGGACAGACTGACAATCCACTGGTCTAAAAAGTGCAGCATGGAGATTATTGTGAACACAATAGATGTAAAAGTAGTTGTTGTCCATGTACAGACCATAAATATGGAGTCCAGGTGTGTTTGATGCTGCTGGGCAGACTGACCACTGGGAACCTCTGAGCTCTCCTGGTCCACTCTGTGGAGGAATCATGAAGAATGAGCTCACATTATGACTGTCCACACAGAGACAAACACAAGCTAAAGGTCCTTTGAGTTAAAGTGTTAATAACAACATTCAATCAGATGGTTTCCCCTGATATTAGTGTTGGTTGCACTGCTGATCCCACTGTGAATCAACAGTCCAGTCTGCATTCACACACTTCATACAGGGGTGGAGTAAAATACCGGTTATAGCTGCTTTAAAGTCTACTGTAAATAAATGTCTTTCATTTTTTTGAAATATAAATTTTTTCCAAAGAATGCTTTGCCATCTTTTTTTAGTAATTTACTCATCAAGTCATGTAACACACATTTTTAGTCTTCTTTTATAATATATCCCAAGTGGTCCACAGAGGGGTACAATTTTCTACTTTCCCCTTTACGTTGACGTTAGCGACTGAATGTGAAATGCACAAGACTTTACATGAAGAATAATCTTGAATACCTATAAAATGTAGCTATTACAGTCGTCTTATGGAGTACATCAGTCTCACTGATATGTAAAATCTGAATAACGCTGAGATCTTGAATCATCTTGAACAAACTCACCTCAGTTCAACATCTTTAAACAGGATAGGTTCGGCCATTGACTTTTCACTCTTGGAGCACACACAGCTCTGTTCAGATTCAGGTTCAGATCCAGGTTCAGATCCAGGTTCAGGGGACTCTGGTCTCTGATGGATTCTGGTGGACAGAGAAGAACATCAGGCTGCAGTGAAACTTGGTCCAAACAAGTCCTTAAAGGACTCAGCTCTGGATCAGAAACCGGTTCAGACTCGCTGTCAGTAACAGCTCACATTGCCGGTGACGTAGCCGACTCACAAATTGTGACGTTTGCACTAAAAGACCCGATATGCAGGACTTTTGTTTGTAACCAATCAACGTATGGTATGTAAACTACGATCATTATTCTATCTCATAATTTGAACTCGTCCGTAAAAGCTCACCTCGGTTCAGGACCGGAGGATTCGTGGTTAAACAGGATCGGTTCATGCTTTGACTGGTTGCTTCGGAAGGATACACAGCTGGATTCAGGATCCGGATCTGGTTCAGGGGAGTCTGGTCTTCGATAGATCCTAGTTGAACCAGGAACAGATATTCAGTTTTTACTGCTGCAGAAACCAGCAGCCACTTCCTGAAGGTCTCTCTTTCACAATAAAATACATCAAGACTTGTTGATCCTGAGAGAAAATGTGGAATTAATAATAAATGTTTATGTATACTCTCAAAATTACAAATACAGTAATACAGTTTTGTTAAACGTCTAATGATACCAGATATTATAGAATAACAATAATAGGCATAATATAACATACATTTCAATGCGTATGGAAAATTAAATAAATCCATTTATTTTAACTTCACTGAGTTTTTAACTTTTTTAAGTTTTTAACTTTTAGAACTTTATAAAGACAGACAACCAATCGCAGTATTCGGGACAACTTCCCTTTAACAAAGTTTTTTTTACTGTGAAAACTTACGAGTTCTTTAAAGAAAGTCGTCTCTTCAGTAAAAGCGGCGGACTCATGGCGGCTCCTTGTGGACTCATCAACATTCCTGTCAGAGAAACAACATAACACATTGAGGATGTGGCGCCCTCTTGTGGCCACAACATCACCAGTAACACAGTATGGGGGGTCGAAGGTGGTGAAGCAGCGTGGGATCATGGGAATAGTTGTTTTCACCACACCATTATTTTATTTTAGACATAAATGAGCTTCCATAGAAAACAGTGATAATACAAACATTACTAATACAGGGCTCCAGAGTGTGACCAATTTGGTCGCACATGCGACTAATAATGCGACTAATGTGTGACTAATAATTTTTCTAGGTCGCACTGGTGCACCTGACGCTGCCTGGATGAAAACATAAATTTATTTCGCAAGCGCATCATCTCTCTGTGTTCTCCTGTGAGCGAACTCACACATTCATGGTAGGATCATATCGGGTTCTAAACCAATAAGAGACAGAGCTCGGGCGGGTCTTTGCCTCTGATTGGCTGTGGTCCTGTTCACCGCGCTAAATTGTGTGTGTTTAAAGACCCGGTCCTTCTGCGACAGCATCAGACTCAGAACCAGAGGAGGAGACAACCGAGTCTGGGATAGAGCCCGGCTCCGAGACCCAAATTAAAAAGGTCAAAATATATTCCTTCAGACAGGACTGGCTGAAACAAGTTCCCTGGCTGAGAGACAACAAAGGACGTAACGCACTGCACT
>NW_026136716.1:618345-635845 GCF_905237075.1 Dicentrarchus labrax
AAAGACCCTTAGAGACCCTTAAAGACCCTTAGAGACCCTTAAAGACCCTTAAAGACCCTTAAAAAAAGACCCTTAGAGACCCTTAAAGACCCTTAGAGACCCTTAAAGACCCTTAGAGCGCCTTAAAGACCCTTAAAAAAAGACCCTTAGAGTCCCCTAAAGACCCTTAGAGACCCTTAGAGACCCTTAAAGACCTCTCTCTCTGTCTGTCTCTCTCTCTCTCTCTCTCTCGCTCTCGGTCTCTCTCTCCCCCTCTCTTCGCTCAGCTGTACCGTTTTGGTGTGGTGAGTCTGGAGCTTTCCCTGAGTAGTGCTTGGTAATTCATTCCCATGAATTCTGCACCATTGTCGGACCTCATGCATTCAACCTTTCCATATGGTGCTGTATCAGCGAGAAACTTCTGTTGCTTGTACTGTGTCATTCTTATTCCTTAGGAAGTACACAAACACTGCAGTGGAATAGTCATCAGTGAATGATAACGTGAACCTATACCCGTCTCTGGAATCTGGGTTCATAGGATAGTAAACAATATGTCACTCATGGACTCAAAAGGTTGGGAACCAGTGACATAGATCTTTAATGGAACGGCTGCTGCTACACCACCTGAGGCCACAGGTCCGCCACGCCCTTGACCCACTGCAGTTTGCGTACCAGGAGAAGGTGGGAGTAGAGGATGCCATTGTGTACCTGCTGCACAGATCCCTTTCTCACCTTGATAGGGGAAACGCTGCTGTGAGAATTACATTTCTGGACTTTTCCAGCTCCTTCAATACCATCCAGCCTCACCTTCTGGAACACAAACTAGCAGACATGGAAGTAGACTCACATCTGGTGGCATGGATAATGGACTACCTAACAGACAGACCCCAGTATGTGCGACTGAGGGACTGCAGGTCTGACACTGCGGTCAGTAGCATGTGAGCGCCGCAAGGGACTGTGCTCTCTCCAGTCCTGTTCACCCTGTACACATCGGACTTCAAATACAACTCAGAGTCCTGTCACGTGCAAAAGTTATCGTGGACTGTATCAGGAGTGACCAGGAGGAGGAGTACAGGAAACTCATCCAGGACTTTGTCACATGGTGTGACTCCAACCACCTGCACCCCAACACCACCAAGACCAAGGAGATGGTGGTGGACCTCAGAAGGCCCAGGGCTCACCCGGAACCTGTGACCATCAACGGTGACTGTGTGGAGTTGGTACAGACATACAAATACCTGGGAGTACACCTGAATGATAGGCTGGACTGGACTGCCAACACAGACGCCCCGTGCAGAAGAGGTCAGAGCTGATTATACTTCCTCAGAAGGCTGGCATCCTTCAACATCTGCAAAAAACTGCTGCAGATGTTCTATCAGACTGTTGTGGCGAGCGCCCTCTTCTATGCAGTAGTGTTCTGGGGAGGCAGCATTAAGAAGAAGGATGCCTCCCGTCTGGACAAACTGGTGAGGAAGGCGGGCACAGAGCCGGACAGCCTGACATCTGTGGCAGAGCGACGGGCACTGAACAGGCTCCTGTCAATCATGGACAATCCACTGCATCCACTGCACAGCACCATCTACAGGCAGAGAAGCAGCTTCAGCGACAGGCTGCTGTCACTGTCCTGTTCCACTGAAAGACTGAGGAGATTGTTCCTCCCCCACACCATGAGGCTCTCCACCCAGGGGAGGAAAACCATAACACTCTAAACTCCAATATATCTGCCCTGTATCAAACTGCACCACCTGCAGTGCACCCTGCATTATGTGAACACCTGCTTATGCACCTTAGGCCTTTTAAGCACTGGATTTGACCATGCACTTTAGGACACTTACCCAATAGTCGTTATTTTGCTATTTATTCTATTTGATTATATTAGTTATTTTGCATTTGACCTCCTGTTGTTGTTATTATTATTGTTATTGTTATTGTTATTGTTATTATTATCAGTCTGGGGATACTGCTGGAAACTGTGAATTTCGCCTTGGGGAGGATTAAAGTATCTATCTAATCTAATCTAATCATCTAATGATTTGATGTTCTGAAGATCAATATCTAACTGTGGACTTACTCACACACACTCACACACCAATCTAAAGCAAACAGGTTTTGATGAATGAATTAATAAATGACTCAGAATCATGTTTGTATTCTCCCACTTCCTTTATTACATTTTTTTGGTTTTTAATATGCTAATAGTAATAGTACAACAGTGTAATCAATCTTCATTCACAGTAACTTCAATCTACTAATAAACACCATTTTAATGTGGCGTATTTTCCTTCCACTGGATCGCTAAACCTTCTTGCTGCAAAGCTTCTTTCAGCTGAGCCTGACAGACTTCTTTTAACTTCATGTCACCAAAACACAGAACTTTCTGCATTCACGAGGTAGCATTTAGGCTGTGTACAGTTAAAGTAGGCGGTTAACATCATAGTGAAGAAGAAATTATATATGTTTTATAAAAGAGCCCACAGTACCAGGAAGTAGTGCATGTAGTAAATGAAACCCTGTAAACCACCATTACCGTAAAACTTCAATTTTTATTTATTTGGGACAGGCTTCTATATGGGACAGGCCTTTAAACGAGACAGGCCTTTAAAGGGACAGGCTTCTATATGGGACAGGCCTTTAAAGGGACAGGCTTCTATATAGGACAGGCCTTTAAACGGGACAGGCCTTTAAAGGGACAGGCTTCTATATGGGACAGGCCTTTTTTGGGGGGAGGGGCTTTTTATTGCCAGCTAGAGACAGCTGAATATAGACATGAAAGGGGGACAGAGAGAGGGGATGACACGTAGCAAAGGGCCGCAGGTCGGATTCAAACCCTTGGCCGCTGCAGCAAGGACTCAGCCCCCGTACATGGGTTGCCAGCTCTAGCCACGGAGCTAACTTGGCGTCCATGAGGCAGGCTTCTATACGGGCAGGCCTTTAAACGGGACAGGCTTCTACACTGTAAATAAACACAGTAGAGTTTTTCTATAATTACGGTAAAGGAGTTTAGTACTGTTGGTTTTACAGTCACACCAGTTTTTACCATCAAAAGCAACAGTTTTGCCACATGAAAATACCGTATGATCGTAGTGAGATATGGTATATTTGTGGTTTTCTGTGTAATTTACAGTCTGTAACATAAAAAATATTTTATTCTGTATAAACTCCTTTTTAAAATGGCGTGTCGAATTGGGAACCTGCTTTTAATCAAAGTTTTACGGTATTTTTCTTCATTGCACACTTCACTTCTATTATTATTATTTCACCAAAGATTTTGTTCCACTCTCATTATTAATTGGCCTGAATCATTGGATTGACTCAGCACCAATTCTGCAGAAATAACATGATCCTTCTCAGGTGGATCCAATGAAGATCAGTGTTATGATAATTATATCATATTTCACAGCAACAGTAAAAACACATGAACAAAAACCCCAACCTTAATTAACCGACGTGAACATCTATCTTGTCCGAAACACGTTCTATATATGTTATATGTCTTGTTTTATATGAAGAGTAGCTGCTACCTTAGTGCAGCTACTGGGAAATAAAGAACTTCAAACATTGTTTCATAACCAGCGTGCTTTCAGGCTCCTCATTGGGATGAAGGTTGAGTCAGGAATCATCTGAGAAGACAACCAAACAAAACAGGGATTAGTCATGATTTATACTCTGATGGAGATTTTTCTGTTTCTGCACAGAAAATATCAAAGTCTGATCGTCAGATTACCAATAAATTAACTGATCACATTCCTGCTACTGACACTTTAGATTTTAATGCCCTGTGAACTTTCCTCTATAGCGCCACCCACAGGACAAACTTTACATATTGAGCACCAAGAAAAGCAAAATCATTAGTATGATCAAATCAACTCTGACCTAAAGAACAAATGAATTTGTTGAAAAAAGGAAATAAACTGAGTAAAGTGTGAGTGCTCTTCCTCTGGTGCCCTCTTAAATAATTTAAATGTTTATGAAAGGCACTTAATTCTGATTAAAGACACACTTAAGATCAATCTTTAACTGTGAGCGGCTTTATACACAGCCATGTAATTAATGAGAACGGAGAAGTCTTTACCTACTTAGTCCAGGTCATAGAGATGAGGGCTGGGTTTCCATCGGCATATTTGGACCTGAGAGATCTGCGCTTCCTGCCACCTCCACAGCTCTGTCAGACAGGGGATGGTTTGATTTGTTCAATATGCTGACGATACTTCTGTATTCATGCAGTACCTCTACTTGAGTATTTTTACATTGTTGTATTACTACTTTTTACTCGAGTATTTCCTCCCTGCTTACCGGAGCACAGGCATTGCTCTGTGTGAGGCACAGCTCCACTTTGCAGTGCAGGTAGATGTCGCCGGTTTTCCCAGAGAACTCGAACATGTTGAAAGAGAAGCCGTTGGACGTTCCCACTCCGTTTCCCTCAGTCATCACTGTCTTGTCAGCAGCGTTCGGGCATCTGCTCAGAAACAGGAAACGGACATGATGACGTCAGCAGCAGTAGAGCCTCCGACAAAGTCACAGTTTTGTGTTTTTTTGTGTTTTTCTCACCCGTTTTTGACAAGGTCGTATCGCAGGGTCCCATTGGGTGAGGAGTCGTTGGATGCCCAGCAGGAGTCGGTGACCACGGCGACTGTGTTGTTGTCCAGCCCATCTGTCTTCAGCTCCACCCAGATCTTCTGGTTCAGCCCGACCTCAGTGTTTGCGTTGACGAGGTTCTTGTGGCCGGAGTCGTTGTAGGCGTTCATCGTCACAGTGTAATTCCAAGCTCCAGATACAATCTGCTTCACCACAGAGCTGAAGAGCACACACACACACACACTTCAGCCGTCTTTAACTTCAACTACAACAGGATTCAGTCGGCACATGAACAACCAGGTGAAGCTCAGCGCCCCCCCACACACCTGTCTTTGATCTGATTTTTACAGTCCTGACTGATAAAAAAGTCTTTATCATCCAGCTGGTAATTCAAACGTGTCTTTCTGTCATAAATAAAGAAAACCAGTGGAAAATGTCCTCCCTGTATTGAACCAAAGGTTGAGTTTACAGTTTGTGCCCCTGCTGGAGGACAGTACCCACCATAACCTCCGCCCCGCAGGCGTTGCTGCTGTTGAAGCTGAACGTCACCATGTGGGTCTCGCTGTCTATGTGACCTGTGCAGTTCTGGTCCTTGAGGTGTAAGGCGGAGTAGTCGATGCCTTTGTCCGTCAGCAGACAACCAGCCAGAGTGAGAGTGGCCGAGTTCTGCGTGCAGACTGTCGGCTCGCCTGAACAGCAGGACAAAATAGTCAAACAGTCACCACTTTAATATGGATTTATTCATCCTGCAGCAGCTGGTTCGTGCTAATGTTATCTTCTTAACTGACATTAGACTGGAGAGGCCCGACAGGCTCTGCACCAAACCACAAAACCCAAAACCGCTGTGCCTCTGCCAGATGTTTCCAGAACTAAAGTCATCTTTGGACATATCAGCAGCTGGTTTATGAGTTACCTGCTCTTCTGTTTTCTGTCATTGGCTTTGTTTGCCTTCCTCTGGGGAACACTTTGTACAATTAAAATGAACTCTATAAATATAATGAAAAACATCCAATTCAGCTCCCGAGCTAACTGATATAAAATTCCCTGCTAGCTGTAGTCTGTAAAACAGTTCAAACTTTACAGGTTATAGCTCCAAAACCTTGTAGAGAATTTATTTCAAAACAACAAACATTAAAAAGTGTCTCATAACAGGATAAAATCTAGAAAATGTTTTTTCATGTGACGGTTGTGGCACAGTACCTAAAGAGTTTGTTGAGTTGTACTTGGCAGCGAAAATGGCCCGACAGAGGCAGCTGGTCGAACCGAGCTTCTCACCGCAGAACTCATGAGCACTGCAGTACTTGTCCTGACAGGAGGCCTGAGGGACAGCAGCTACAGACAGACAGACAGACAGACAGACAGACACATGAGGCTCACTATCAAATAAAGGACGAATGACTGTTCATGTAAACAAGTTTGTGATGCACTTTTTACTGGACAACAAAAATCCAAAATACTCCACTGGTCCAGGAACAGTGAAACATTTTTAATGAACTAACTGATTTTTTTATACTCGACTTCCTTCTGCTTTTATTCCACTGAATTTATTTGACAGCTATAGCTACCTTTTCAGGTAAACATGACAAATACAAAACATGTGATTCTATAGTTATAGATTCAGTACAAAGGTATGTGTATAATAGCTCTCTAGAGCAGCAGACACTAAAGTGCTTCACAAAAACAGAGCACTAGTTATATAAAAGAAGATCAAATGTATTAAACATTTAAATTGAACATTGAAATGCATCAGTGATAATTATTCATTCTGCACAGTGAATACTTTTACCATCTGTACCTTTTTGTTGATCATACTGCAGTATTTACGTAGCAGTCATTTATTATTGGGTGGCACTTAACTCCTTCCACAGTTTTCATCGTCCAAAAACGTCATTCAGACGTCAAAATATTCAACTCATTCAGGAATCGGGTTACTATTACTTTTCTCTTTCATACTTTTCAAAACATTCCAGGTTTTCTGGCATTTTTCCCCGTTCATCCTTATGGACGCAATGTTCGAAATTCAACAGGAAACCTTCAAACCCACTGATCTCCAACCTCTTCCCACACATTCATACATTCACAAAGAAACTATTCAAACTTTCAGACGTTCACAACTAATTTGACTTTCTCCTATTATCACCATGGCAACCTTTCATTGGGGTTGGGAGCACACAGCTGATTGAGATGAGCTAATTAGGGCAGACAAGTATTTTTCAAACTTTAAACTCGTGATTAGTGTTTCTCACTTTACCAGCTACAATATTTCTTCAGCTTCCTCAATACGATACAAATTAAAGCCAGTAATTCAGTTTAGCGTCAACCTTTGAACAGCCAATTTATTAAGGAACTGCCTTCTCTAGTTGTTGTTGTTGTTTCTTATGTAAAGGGTCTTAATACCATTACTGATGCTCTAAATTGTACATTAAATGAAATAAACCTCATGTCAAATTTTAACTGAAGTTTTGAGTTGAATGTAGCTAAACAAATATATACTGCACAGAATTTGTATACGAGTATATGTATACCATATACATTTTACCCACATTCTGACTTTGCTCCAGTATTAAAATTGATGGTTGTGTTTCTGTCAATAATTCTACTTTCTCTGTCCTGTATGATTAGGATTTGTTTCAGCCTGGAACAGCAGGAGGAAACCAATACGGTTTTATTTTGTCTTATGAAACATTGAAGTGAAATGACGCTCTTACAGCAGTCGGTGTTTGACCTCCAGTTCCCCACTGTGATGGTCACTTTCAGGCGGCAGGACTCGGCGTAAGCCTCCAAAAACTGGCACTTATTGAGGCCGTCCACCGCTGGATATTTGCACAGAGTGCCTGTGCAGGCGGTTACGAAGGGCTCAGGGTCAGAGTGGTTGTGGCAAACAGTGAAGGGGGCCTGCTTTATGAGATTGCAGCTGGGAGGAAGAATGACAGTCAATTAGCAGGTTTCTGAACAGTATCGTGTAGGAACGTATGATAAAGATGACTCGTTCCTGTTCTGAAGATGATAGGAAGGTTCTGATTGGTCAGTTCTTACTATTCAGTTGTGCGGGTGCAGTTGATCGAGCTGTCAGCGGTTTGGTTGTGCAGAGTCTCGCAGCTAGGAGGCGACAAACAGCACGGGACATTCAATTAGAAACCAATGCTGCATTAATAAACAGGTTATATCAGTTTGGTTGAGACTGAGTTTTACCTGTCTGCACTGTCATTAGAGGACTTGGCTGCACTCAGGGTGAAGTTCTGACTGGAATCAGCGGGGTTGCCACACAAGCCCTCCATAGCTCCAAAATGTCCTGGTCGATGTCAGGAGGCAATTAAAGACAAATAAAAGAACTTCCATCAGTAAGCTCAGCTGTCACTCTTCAACATGAACAACTTTGAAATGACACAGATATTTTGTCCAGATAGGATTTCTGTACCTGTCACATGTGCAGTGTTGCCATCAAAAAAGACTGTGGCGTTGATGGAAGGAATCTTGGCAGTAACTCCAGTCTGGTTCTTCGAGAGCTCCACCCCGTGAACCACCTGACCCGTGGCGTTGAGCGTTAGCGTTTGTTGACCATCCTACATCACAGCAGATAGGCAACATGAGGGAAACACTGGCTGAAATAACACAAACACACACCAACATGTGCTTTGCATGGGTGCTTGTTCCAACTTAAAGAAGGATTTTTCAATCTTTAGTTTAGGTAACACCAGCACATTTGAACTCCGATTGTCTCCTCTTATCACTCACAGCGAGAACAACACTTTCAATAGTGTTTACTGGCAGAACAACAAAACAAAGAACATGCTGAAAAAGTAACGTATGACAGAAGTGACGAATGAGAACATTAGTAAAAATAATCTGAATGTTCCTGTTGCACCAACGTTCATTAGACGCAGCTATCCATCCATCCCAGGTTAAAACCTCAAATAGCACCGCATTGTAATTCTGTGCAACTATTTTATTACACTTGAGTAAATAGGATCACATTATATTGTGATATTTAAAATTTTCCACCACCGCACCTGTCTTGAACTACATCAACACAAGTAACTCCTGGCCTGTAATGATCATCAGTGATCGATCAAATAAAGAGGATGGAAGGAGGACTTATGAGTCCATAAATAGGCTGTTAGTCTTTGGATGGGTTGTGGCAGCTTACCCGGACTCTTCCACCTTGCTCCATTTTGACAATTGACCCATTCAGCGACAGTATCAAGTGGTCCAAAAACGCCACATCTTGGCGGCGGCGCTCACGGAAACCCGCCAGTAGGTTGAAGGCTGAGCTTCCTAGAGGCTTCATCAGACTGTATACGCAGCGATCAGGGACAGAGTGGACTCTGCTGGAGAAATCGATGATGCTGGAGGCAGTCACAGTGCACACGTCAGCGGCTCTTACGCACCTGATGGAGAAGGAAAGGGATAGATATTCTGTCTTTTTATTTCTGAGAGAAAAAAACCTCTCAGAAAGAAAGGTGTTTTATTTCATGAAGATGACATTTCCAGTTAATATAACTTTGAGGAAAATGAATCCTCACTAGAGTGACAGGACGATGTGTATTAACTTAACTAAAAGCAGAGGGCACTGCTATTGTGACAAAGACAAATACAAACCTAACCACAGATACCATACAAAGGATCTGAAAAATCCCTCAGTGACCTTAGATTAAATAAAACCTCTGTGGGGGGGCCCTGGTAGCTCAACTACAGAGCTGGAGCTCCATGTACCATGAGTCCATGCTGCAGCAGGCCATGGGTTCAACTCCCTCCCCTATCTCCTCTTTCCTGTCACTCTACAGCTGTCACTATCGATTAAAGACAATAAAAGCCTCCAAGAGTATATAAAAATAGAAAATCTCTAGATCTTGAGACAGTCATTGGATAGAAAAATGCTGTATATATATGTAGTTATTATTTTTATTCTAATTATTATAAATGGTGTAAAAGACGTCTTTGTTGTGAAAAAGAGCAGAAAAAAATCAATATACTATATACAGTTAGTCAATGAATCAATAAGGTGATTGACAATGAATTGGTTCCCTCTTCTCAAAAGACTTGAAAACATCATCCTCAGTTTCTGGCTACATTAGCCGCTACTAGCATAAAACACCTGACTCTCCAAAAGAACGGTCAGCAGTCGAGTTGCATTGTGGGAAATGTAGTCAGCAGGCTTTGAAGGATGAAATCATACTTACATGTTGTTGCCGATGCAAGACTCCTCTGATCCACATGTACTGACACTGACTCCAGATGATTCAACTGAACAGACCAATTGGGAGCAGGTTTCTGAGCTGTTGAACATTATTTCTCCAGTCTTAAAACCGGCGTCTGGGAGGTGATAGGAGGTTTATGAAATTAATTTAACATTAAACTGGTGTACAAAACATAAAGGAGAGGAAATAACAATAGATCAGATGGAAATATTTGCCTACTTTGGTTTCTGCAGCCGCTTATGTCCACATAAAAAGAAGTTTTATTCTTCAGCACTGAGTCCACAGTGGAGTTATCGACCGTCATATTCACAGACTAGAGAAGGAATAGACAAAATTCAAGGTTAATAATGTAATACTGTACTAACTCTGAGTGACTTCAGTTCCCCTTTTTATACATGTATAAATATTTGTCTCCAGTTTCAGGCCCGAGCATGAATCAGAATCAGATTTGTGCTGTTCATCTTATGTGGACATAAATACCCTAAAAATAGAAGCTGAGTGTCATTGTCACTGTTCATTTAAAATACTACAGAGCCAATACGACATAAATGTGTCACTGCATTACTGTTCCTTCACTGCAGTGTTTATGAGCAATGAGGAACTGTTTCAAACTAAAGTTCTATGTTGTTAATGGTCCGTCAGGATGCCCCAGTTTGTACCTGTCATATATTACCATTACATGGGATAATTACCCAGCAACCATTGTAAACCCAGAAGGTCCAGAACCCACTGCACAACAAAATAGACTGTTTAACTCATTTCAACAGTTGCCATGTGTTCTTAACACATTGTTTAGTATGTAGAAACACTGGAAAGAAACATCATCACATTTGAATTAAATAGATGATGAAGTCTTGAAGTCTGACAGCTATCTGTTGTCAGAAATGTTTGAGGGTTCTTGTTAAAGGACCTTCTGGGCTCATTTTTAGGAACATTGGCTGCTTGGGTCACACAGTGAGTCACACTGTGTTGGTAATACATGAGAGGAACCAACTGGGTCTACTCTCAGGGAACAGATTCTATAAAATCCAGTGGTGAACTTCAGGCTGAAAGTCTGAAATCACATCCTTCATTTGGTTTAAGGACAAAAGTTGCCACAGTAACAGACTCGGGCTAATCTCTGAGACCAAACGTCCATATGCCTTACATATACTTACAATAGTAGGGAGGCTAAACAGTGGACTGAAATACACAGCCGCTTGTTGTCCAGCTTGGTATAAGAATATGTACTGAAAACATAAACAGAAAAGATACAAAACACATTAGGAAATATTTTATATATATATATTTAATATTTTACAAATAAACATTGATTTGAATTTCCCTTTGCCAATCAATGTCTTTGAAATTTAACAGTTAACAATTGCATTGAAAGGATTGCATTTACAGTTTTAATTGAACTCATTATAGTATAATTATTTAATGAATTTATGTACTATTTTATGAATGATTGTACTGATATTCTTTAAATGAACATTTAAAAACCAATGTCCTGCAGTACTCCAAAGTGCCCCTAGGGGAGAAACACTGCTATAGATTGTGAATGCAGTCGCATTAGAGGCCATAACTCCCACTGAGTACGTTATTATGAGCGGCAGCAGCACGAGTAGTATTTCATTTGACATATTTGGAAGTTGTGTCTGATTTTTACTTTTATCCTCCAGTGAACACATTTTACATTCTGTTTGTTTTACACTCCTTTCCTGTATCAGTAGTTGACAGTTTCACCACAAATATAACAAGATTAAATTATCAACATGAAACCAAATAAATGTGAATGTGAATGATAAAAATGTCTGCCATACACGTAGCTTTACCACAGCTTTGTAAAATGTGTCACGAAGTGATCTGACACTGAAGGTGAGTTTATTCACCGTGTTGGAGCTCACAGACTAAAAGCTTTGTCTTCTTAATAAGGAGCTAACAGATCAGACATAAACTGTGGACAAGTGATCGTTCTCAACTGAATATTCTTTTCCAAATCATTTCAACAGGTTGTGCAGTTTTTTCCTTAAAAAGTCACTGCTGAAGTCCCCATGAGAGAGGAGAGGAGCTTGTCTTACCGTCTGGAGGTTGGCTGGAGCAGCAGGAGATGAAGCTTTGCAGATGGAGGTCGGTGTTGAACCCTTCTGGATGTTGCAGCTCTTGGGCTGATGTTGCTGCTGTCCGTCTCCATCTGCCTCTTTTTATGCTCAGGTGTTTGTGCGTCACGCCCCTGAAGATGGAAACATTGACGTACAATGCATTAAGTGACTGTTGTTAACCCATAAATGTCCACACACACACACACACACACACACACAATGATTTATTATTATATCTTAACTAACATTTAGTTGGGTTTTATAGTCCCTTTAATCGATAGAGAGAGCTGTAGAGTGACAGGGAGGTGACACGCAGCAAAGGGCGTCAGGTCGGAGTCCGACCCATGACCGCTGCAACAAGGGCTCAGTTCTGGTACATGGGTACAGGTCCCTAAAAGCACCTTGATTTGATCAGCACTGATGGATCTACACTGTGTTTCAATAGATAGACAATCTGACCCACAACAGCATCAATCTACAAAATATATCACACCTGTAAAAAGAACGTCATTTATAGTGTTTTTATTGATGTCAAATATCAAGACAGATCAAATTTGACCCAAACTGTAACTGTAAGAGTTAGAATATGAATCAAACTTCTGAAGTGCTATAAAGGAAATGAGAAACTCCACAGTGGATATTCGGATTTTATACATTATTATTTTATTATTATATAAAGGAGGGAGGATTGTAGTGGGAGCACGGGGGTGTCAGGTGTGACTGTGTGAAGGTAGGAGGAGGTAGGACAGCCTCTGGGCAGGAATTAGATTAAGGCGCCATAACTGCTCTTAAAATGCACCAGGACCACATTCTGTCACTGTGAGCCGCCTTTCTACCCTGAGGGGGGGTCAGGGACACTACTGTGGCCAGAGCTGGAGTTTTTCTGTCCAACAGGTTCTTCAAAGCAGGAGGTTGTTTTTAAAACCTTCTTTTATTTTTTATTATTTTTAATCACCATTAAAATAAAAAACGTTCTCCCTCACCGGCGTACGGGAAAGGGTCAGACCCAAATACTGCTACTAAACATAACAAGTACTGTACACATAACTCCAATCTGCAGAATAAATCCAGAGTAGTTTTCACTCACACACCTACATGAGCAGATTAAAGATTTCCTGCCATATGTTGATGAGTTCAATCATATTTATGGAATTATTTCCACATATATATAATTGAACAACGGTGAAGGGTTATACATTTTATTTCATAAAAAGGGTAAATTTTTTATTTTATTCTTTTTAAACGCCTGATCTTCAGATCCAGTTATTCATTTATATCCACTGCTACTACACACACAAGCTTTATTTGTCCCTCTTTAATCTGCTCTGTTTCTCATCTCCTTTATAGCACTTAAAGCACAAATCTGTTGATTTCATAAACAGTTTTTTTGAATAATAAAAAACTTGACTCAGGAGGCTTAATCTGATTAAAAAAACTTGAAATGAATGCAACTCAGACTGATGGTTTACAGACACGTCTGTGTGAACGATCGAAGCGTCTTCATGTTGACTATAAATGTAACTGAATCCTGAGTGAATAACTCTCAGTGGTAGGTTTGTTGTATCTTACAGTAATCAGCAAATCAAGTGTAAAGGGTTTTATAAGAGTTTGCCCCGAAGCTGAACGCTCTGTTAGCTCAAACTGTTGAATGAGTTCAGTTTTAGCTTGTTAGTAAGCTGTCAGAGAAGCTCTGTGACTGTGTGCTCCCTTATGTCCTGGAAAACATGAAAAACATGATAGTTTAACTTGAAAAATATTATTTCACACTTAGTTTTAATTTATAACAGTGACCTTGGTTTCTACATCCAGCCTTCCAGTGGAATCAGGATCATCCTCACTTTTACCATCAAAACTGTCCTAATCTCTGAGCTTTAAAATACCCCAAACAACATTTCAGCCTGATCCCATATCACAGTTTGGTATGTTCAGGATCACATCTGTTTAGCGATCAGACTTTAGAGTTGGTGCCATCAATAGTAAGGTTTTAACGATGGATTTTGAAGAAGAAACAAAAAGACAATAGCTTTGGTTCTGCTACATTCATTTGAATTGTCTGACAATCCTATATGTCAATTTCTAACAGTTTGAAGGCTGATGGAGCGGACTACAGTCAAGGATTCATCGACACGTTGCCAGACCGGCTGAGTTGACTGACTGGTGGAAGGGACACTGCAGCTGCTGTGCCGGCCACTGGAGGGCGCTCTGGCATTGTTGACTTCAGGAGGACTGCTGGAACTATGGACTAGTGTTCAGGTTGGTCCACTTTCCAGTTGTAATGATAAAAAAATAAACATCCAAAAATTCCCAAAACAGGAAGTTGCCATATTAGCATCATGCAATTCTTTCTACATTTTAAAAAATAAACCAGAACTAGAATGTGGGGGGGAGAGAGGGGCTCTAACACAGTTTCAATGCACTGCAGCTGGGCCGATAACAGGTAAAGTTGCAGGCAGATGCGAGTTGACCTAGATCAGAGGCTCATTTTCCCTCTGGAGATTGCAACAACCACCCTCCGACCAGACCTCGTGCTCTGGTCTAATTCCTGCCAGTTCGCCTACATCATAGAACTGACACTTCCCTGGGAGGACACCATCGAAGAAGCGTATGAGCGTAAGAAGCTGCGCTACTCCAACTTAGCAGCTGAGGCAGAGGACAGAGGCTGGAAGATAAGGGTGCATCCGGTGGAGGTGGGGTGTAGGGGCTTTGTAGCCAGCACAACAGCGAAGCTCCTTAGGGAGGTCGGAGTCAGGGGACAGCCTCACAGACAAGCCATCAAAGAGCTGGCCAACACCGCCGAGAGGACAAGCCATTGGCTGGGGCTGAAGAGGAGCGACACCACCTGGTCAGTTTAGGCGAACAGCTAACCGCGGGACACACACCCAGGCTTGATCAACCTGCGGTGGGTCTGCTTCAGCAGAGGGTGTATTGTGATAACCCTGTGATACTGAGGGACACAACTGACGATGTGTCCCGCTGGTAAAGCCTTATAGCAGCCATCCTTCAAGAACCTCTGAAGTAGAAGTGGTGCAAACACTAGGGATTGTAACATCTAGTTCTTTCAACAAACCACATCTACAAGAAGTGATTTTCTAATGACGTGGCAGAGACATGGAACTAACTCTGACCAATTTCTGCAAAGAGAAAACAGGATTATCTTATAATTATTGTCAATTCTTCTGGACTACTTCATAAACAGGCTGTTTCATACTTTGTAGGATCTTAAAAATCTTCATGTTGTTAATTTTAATCTTTTTACTTTCTGTAACTTCCTGTATGAAGTTAACATTTGGGTTGGAAGCTTGTTAAAACAAACTTGTATTTTCCCCAAACTCAAAGATGAATGAATACACGTGGACTGTGGACGAAAACAAACATTAATCTTAAACAGGGATAAATATAAAATGTAAGACAATTTGACTCAAACTACTTCTTTAAGTTTAGCTTGTCATCCAGTCCTGTAAAATGATGAAAACAATTATGTGCGTCACCTACAGAGGTGGAAAAGTACACACATTCTTATTTAAAGTAAAAAGTATGTTTCCCTGAAGGACATCTGACCTTCATCTTCAAGTCTTTACGGCGTGTTGGTCATGTTCCGTCTGTTGATTTTGGAAAGGTGTTCAATGATGCAAAATAAGAGATAGTAAAATGTAAAGATAGTACAGTGATCTCTGAAAAGATTACTTAAGTACAATAACAAAGTATTATAAAGGATACTTCCCACTTGTTGTCACTTTGTTTCTACGAATAAAGCAGCCTGGGAACCAGACAGATCTGCGAGCTCATGTTTTATTGCTGCCCCCTCCTCAAGTCCTGGATCCGACCGGGCCGATCACAACCATGAATACGGAATGGGTTTTATATGACGACTGTTGAATCATGTCAGTATTAAACAAACTAGTCAGTATATTTTCTCTAAAAAGATCAAGAAAGAACTGCACTTAAGCTTTCGATATGAAGGATATCACACTATCTGAACCCAGAATAAACAAAGAATAAATCACCTTTGTCTTCCTGAATCAGATCAGATAAATGCTGATGTTTTAACAGTCAGGGATCAAATCAGTTCTTTTAACCATCTAAACTGGTCTTAAACTGGCACCACTTTGGCCACTTTATGCTGTTGTTTCATCAGTAGGGTGGATTATTCTGCACATACTCAGTGAGCTCTTTTAGGAAACTCACTGGAGACAATGAGCCACTGGAGGGCACCAAACTCCAGACAAAGAACTGGTTTCAACATGCAGCAGTTTACAGACACAGAGCTGGTGCAAAGAAATGAAGTACATTTATTCTCTCATTTAAAGGAGTTAGGGTTTATTTTTTATTTATTTTGCTACTTTTACTTGAATGTATAATGCGTAACATCTGTTCATTAAACAGTGTATAAACTCTAGATCTATGTTCTGTATGGAGTTGATTCAATCAATAATCATTAAACAGTGTATACATTTTAAAATCTTCAAATGTCCAACAAATAAAATATGTACATAAATACTGACTGTGACCAGCAGTCTGCACACACACACACACACACACACACACACACACACACACACACACACACACCCAACTGCCACCTCCTGCTGACCTTTGACCTTTAATTTACACTCTGACACACTTCCCCACGAGACTTGTTCCTCCATACACAATCATTGTTGATTGATTTTGCCTGATTGCTGAATTGGGAGGAGTTGCACACAGGTGCCGCAAATTACAAATAAAG
Source organism: Dicentrarchus labrax (assembly GCF_905237075.1). NCBI lineage: Eukaryota > Metazoa > Chordata > Actinopteri > Moronidae > Dicentrarchus > Dicentrarchus labrax. The sequence goes on from NW_026136716.1 coordinate 634,908, forward strand.
GGACTGCAGCTTGCTCTGGTGAGCTGATGGATGCCAGTCAGATGAAATCAAGACTGTGTGTCTGATTATTCATTGTTCCTCCGTTATGTAGGGCCTTCAGTGTTTCAAGTCCTTTTTATGATGGCAGTATGTTGCGAGACACAATATACTTGACATTTTTTCACAAACAATATTATTGATTCAGCTTGTTTCTCTTATTCATCCATGCTGGAGTGTGAATGTCGTATGCTATCTAAGTGGGAACTTGTGTCATTATGTACCAGCCAACAGGGGACTGTCATCATATACAGTATAAGTGGGGACTTTTTTTATGTACTGAGAATTAACAGACAATTATTGAGAAGAATTGCAAACTGAGCTTGTTCATTGAAAAACTGATTGACATCCAGTGCTTGTGAAAAGTGGTCAGTGAGTATTTTGGGACTGAGCCACTGTAAAAGGGCCAGTTAAAGTCTGATGTCAAGTTTATTAATTAAAACTAAAAAGAAAGGCTCTTAATGCTGACCAATTTATTACTAATTTTTTTGATTTTCTTTTTCTTGTTCTTGTTTTTCTTTATTTTGATGACTGTAATCTGCCGAAGAACCACAACATGACAGTTAACGTACGATTCAAAACCTGCCCAAGATTGGGAAATGTTTGTTATTAAGGGCAAAAACAAATATATAAAGTAAAGTTGTTGCTAGCACTGCAGGCCATAATATTAGTGCATGCAGCCAAGTTACTCCTTAAATGCAGGTAAATCATTATTTGTTCTCAAAAAAAGTGGCCATGATTATTTTTGTAATGTATATTTGCAATATCTGTATCGCAGATAAAGGTTTACAGTTGCTAACACACTAAAATGACATGCATAGCACAATTATTTCAACTGACACACTGAGAGCAAAACCTCTTCTCAAGTCTCCAAAACTCTAAACACATTTTCTGCTTTACTT
>NW_026136716.1:640845-750845 GCF_905237075.1 Dicentrarchus labrax
CAACCAACCACACATCATCTCGAGATGTCTGAGGGAGGTGGATCATGTCAGTTAGCTACAGACATCTGGCATCGTATCGGATGCTAGATGTCTGCGACATTGGTTAGCTAACATTTTATAGATTATTTTGTACTTTTATTGCTCCGAACAGAATATCATTGGATATGCTAGCTGTTTGATATCGGGTGATAATAAAGTTGTGTGTTTCGGGCGCCCGGTTAGCTCACTCGGTAGAGCGGGCGACCCATGTACGGAGTTGCTGCAGCGGCCCGGGTTCGAATCCGACCTGCGGCCCTTTGCTGCGTGTCATCCCCTCTCTCTCTACCCCCCCTTCCCTGTCAATCTACACCTGTCTCTATCTAATTAAAAAAGGCCAATAAATAACTTAAAAAAATAAAGTTGCTGCTGTTAGCTGGCTAGCTAACTAATGAATCTTGGCTCCGTGTGGATAACAGCTGAAGATTGATTGACGGGCGAATGTCAGGATATTATTGGTTGAAATCAGTTAGTTCATGCTGACGTAAGCACGCGTCTCATTGATTGATTATAATAACAATATTAATAATACATTTTATTTGTAAGCACGTTTCTGGATACTCAAAGACACTAAATAAAAACAACATCAAATAGTAAAAACACTAAAAACACATCGGACTAAGGCAAACATTAAAAGCAATTTTAAAAAGTGAGTTTTTGTCAGTGATTTGAATGTTGGAGGGTCGGTGCAGTCACAGATTGTTTGGGGAGAGAGTTCCAGAGGGAGGGGGCAGGAGACTCTGTCGGATGATATTATATAAATAATTATATTATCTTTAAATTCTGGAACAATCTGAGGATCTTACTGACGTCAGTGGTGTCGACACAGTTTATCAGGTTCATTCAGGGAGACAAAAACATGCCAACTGAATGATTGATTTTAATAATAATAATAATAATAATAATAATAATAAACTTGCCACTTTCAAAAGAACAAACCAACTAATAAGTTCAATGGATCAATCAGCATCAGATAATCAAATAACCAATTAACTGTTTATTTATGATGAACCCAACCAGCTCACCGGCCTTTTTTAATGATTTTATAACCAACTAATACTCACTAACCAACTAACCAACTAATCAACCAATCGACCAACCAACTAACCAACTAACCAACCAATAACCAACCAACTTACCAATCAACCAATCGACCAACCAACTAACCAATTAACCAACTAACCAATTAACCAACCAACTTACCAATCGACCAACCAACTTACCAATTAACCAACCAACTAACCAATCAACCAACCAACCAACTAACCAGTTAACCAACCAACTAACCAACCAATTAACCAATTAACCAGCCAGCCAACGAACTAATTAACTAATTAACTAATCCACTCACATAGAAAATAAAATTTGAGAAAAAAAGAAAAAGTCAAAACAAACAACTTCCTGTGTTTAATTTTGGACCTACCGAGCTTCCGTACTCCAGCAGAGTGACAGTAATAAATAAAACAATAAATATAATGTAAAGAATATAATAAAGAAACACAAACTTACTGAGCATGAGCAGAACACTCCTCCACCTGCCTGGTTCTCCACAGGTGAGTCTGATCACCTGTAATGACCACAGAGCTCCGCCCACATCACAGGTGAGGTTGAGGACTGGAGACAAAGAGGCCACGCCCCTAATGCATCCTCACTTAAAGCTACAGAGACCAAAGACTGTCTGCAGTTTAATATGGATCCTTATGGAGACTCACTGCTGGAGCCTCTGGTGGACGTCAGAGGAACTGCAGCCTTCGGTTACTATGAAAAGAGACCACTAGCAACGTTAGCAAGTTAGCATTGCTAATGATTATCTAACAGTTAGAAATGCAAACCAGTTGGCTATGACCTTTTATAATGCCAACAGGTTTATAGAAACAGCTAGTAAAAACACTGCTAGCAGAAATACCAGTACAATGCTAACCACTATAAGGAGACATCTGTAATCCCAGCTGGTATTAGCAGTAACCCTGAATAATGCTAAGTTACTTGCTAACTGATCTGAGCATTGAACTTGAATCAGACGTATTTCTCATTCTTTATATTTATTGGACAATAAATATTTTGGTGACGAAAGCCAACAGGATGCTGAATACAAAATTACAGACAAAGGTAACAAACAACCTCCACGTGAACAGAAACTGCGTCGTATTTACACCAGACTGCATTTACAAAGAACAACTTCACCAACAGAGAATATCTGTACTCATAAATAAAAATATTTACAGTAAACATAGAGCACACACGATACTGTTAGCGTCTCTACAGACGACGTTCTGTTTACTCATTTATTTACGTTTGTTTTTCAGTCTGTTACTTTATGTTGTCACGACCTCGCTTTGACCTTGGCGGCCTTCCCGGCGGCCTTCCCTTGCTCTTTCTTTACGTCCCTCCGGATGGTTCCCGCCACTTTCATTCCAAGATCCCGGATGTGGACTCTGACGTTGCCCAAGTTCCTTTGCCAGGCAGCGTCCATCTTGATGGTCTTAGCTCCGTGCCCTTGGCTGTCACAGGAACTGTCCTCTCTTTTGGGTGGTGTGCTTGTGCCACCCACTCTCTTTACTCCCTGGCGTTCCCACGTATTAGCGTCCACTGTAGTGTTTGGCTTCGCGGGGCCGTTGATCCCTGCCGCCTTACTTCGGAGTCGTTGCGGTTCCCAATCGGTTCCTTCGTGTGAAGCACCTGGGTTCGTGGAGTCCGACTCCCCACCAGTCTTACACCCTAGATTCTGTCGTTTCCACGCATTAGCATCCACTGTGCCATTAGCAGGATTAGCAGTGCTCTTATTTCGTATTCGCTGTGGTTCTGACGGTGTAGCGTCCACTTTGGTGTCAGAATTCGCGATGCTCCTACTTCGCAGTCGCTGTGGTTCCCAAGTGCTAGCTGCCATGTCGGACTTTGCGGGAGTGTTCCTGGTGGATTTATGTCCTTGTTGCTGCTGTTCCCACATGCTAGAGTCCATTTTAGCGTCCGTATTAGCAGACTTAGACATCCAAATGTTCTTACTTTGTTGTCTTTGTGGTTCCCACATGCTAGATTCACTTTTAGAGTCAGAATTAGGAATCCCAGTGCTCTTGCTACGTTGTCGTTCCCACATGCTAGAGTTCACTTTAGAGTCAGAATTAGCAGTATTAGGAATCCCAATATTCTTACTTTGTTGTCTTTGCGGTTCCCACGTGTTAACAATCATTGTCATGTTTGGTTTTGCAGGAATAGGAACAACAGCGTTTGCACTTCCTAGCTGTTGTGGTTCCCACATGCTGGCATCCAGTTTGGTTTCTATTTTAGCTGCCAGGGTGGAATATCCCAGATTTTTAAGTCCTTGGAATTGTCCAGAGTCTGCACTCCTGCTTTGTAAGACATTGTCCACTTTAGCACGAGGGTCTGTTGCCCCCTGTCGCTGTGGTGGTAATAATGGTGGAATACGTTGTGGCAGTCTTAGCGACAGTCTTTGTGGTGGTGGTGGTGGGGGTGGTGTTGGAGGTGGCGAAGCTTCCAGCAAGTCCCAACGAGTGTCCACAAACTCCAGGGAAGAGCCGAGCATGCCGGCCAGCTCGGGGGTGGCTTCCACCAGCTCCAGGGGGTCCTTGACGTCTGGCCTGAAGGAAGCCAGCTCCTGCTCATCGGGACCTGTCAGGAGCTGCGACAGGGACGCCTGCCGGTAGAACTCATCCTCAGACATCGACTGCACATTCAGCTGTGGGAAGAGGCGCCGGAAAGACCGAGAAGTCATCCGAAGTCGACCCAGGACGTCGGAGAGGAGGAGCCAGTTCCTGGGACTGAAGGACAGAGCGAGGAGGAGAGAAAAAGAGTGAGGTTTATTTTTTTACGTCAGTATCTTGGTTCGTAGAAGAATGTCAACAAACGTCACACAAGCATTTCTAACGGCTCAATCTGTTTAAAGGACTGCGTCCGATCAGACAGCAGCGTGGCCGTTATTACAGCGCCATCATTTGGTCAATTGGGCTCATGTTTCTCGCACATGCAGATAATTCCCAGTTGATTATTCCAGCTCACAGGAATTTTAGCTTTTATCTGGAGTCAATGAGTGTTTCAATTTCGGACAAAACTGATATCAACCCTCTCTGAGCACGAGGAGGAAGAGGAAATTAGTTCTGTTGTGTTTAATTACAGATTAAATATTAAATTAATCCGTTAAATGTCAGAGAGGGAAGAAGGAGGAAACACGGACAGTTTCTCTTTTATGAATTCTGCAGCCGAAGACGTTATTGATTCCCAATGTCGGTCGATGTGAAGGGCAGAGGACGTACACGGCGGCGGACGAGGCCACATGTTGCTTTAAAGCCGCACGCTGCTGGAATGTTAAACAACCCGATGAAATGTGTGTGTGTCGGTACCCGGTGGCCTTGTACCCGGGAGGAGCCATTAATACTACATCAGACACAAGAGGGAAAAAAATGAGAGAGAGACGAAGAGAAAGAGAGAGGAGGAGAAAGAGAGAGGAGGAGAGAAGCGACAGGGGAGGAAGACGAAGTGGAAGCCAATTAGCCGCGTCGCCACAGCGATGCAATCCTCGTTAACGACCTCTCCGTCTGTCCTGCCTTTATCTCTCTCTCTCTCTCTCTCTCTCTCTCCATCTCCTCCTCCGAGGATCTTTTTTCTCTTCCGCTCACTCTACCCTCCGTTCGCTCTCTCTCCCTCCTCCGCTATCCCTTTCTTTTCTTTCTAGGCTGGCTTTCCACCACCTTAATTGGACTGTGTGTGTGTGTGTGTGTGTGTGTGAAAGAGAGGGAGATGTGTTAGAACAACACTGAGAAAGAATGTGTGAGTGTGAAAGAGGAAAAAGAGAGAATGTGAATAAGGAAAGACAAAGTGTGCGGATGTGGTCTTTGTTCCTTCTTTCCGTTGGTCTTCATTCAGTCTCTAAGCTCTATTTTATTTTAGTCCTAATCTGTTTGACCCTAATATATATCGGTACCTTTAGCCCTAAATGTTTACCCCAAGACTCACCAGTTCTTTACTGGTTCCTTCAATCTAAGTTATTTTAGTTCCGAATTCTATGGATGCAAATTTGTTTACACCTAGTTCCTTCAACTGGTGGTTTCATTTGTCCTGATACATGTAATCCAAGTCCCTTAATCCTAGTCCCTTTATCCCTAATAGCTTCTGTAATCATAGACTCTTTAGTCCTTGATCCCTTAATTGTAAAGATTTGTAGCCTTTAGTGAATATCTTTAACTCACCCCTGGGACAGTGACACCTGGATGTTGTAGCAGGGGAGCAGTGGCCGGTCAGACAGCTCAAACTCAAACACCTCCCTCCTGGCTCGTTGCTCCTCATCTTTGTCCTCCTCTTCATCCTCCTCCTCCTCCTCCGGCCCCGGTGGGTCAGCAAGAATGTTATACACTCCTCCCTCGCTGGATGGCTCTGTGAAAACAAACATTCAACAACAGAATTACATTCTTGATGGCACTCAAAGTCTCAAAGTTTCTTCAGTCTTGAATAGTTTAGTCTTGACGGTTGAGTGGTGGTTCCTTTAGTCTTATTGAGTTTAGCGGGGGTTCCTTTAGTCTTGATGGTTGAGCAGTGGTTCCTTTAGTCTTATCGAGTTTAGCGATGGTTCCTTTAGTCTTACCGAGTTTAGCGGTGGTTATTTTAGTCTTGACGAGTTTAGCGGTGGTTCCTTTAGTCTTGACGAGTTTAGCGGTGGTTCCTTTAGTCTTGACGAGTTAAGCGGTGGTTCCTTTAGTCTTAATCGAGCTGAGCGGTGGTTCCTTTAGTCTTGACGAGTTTAGCGGTGGTTCCTTGAGTCTTGACGAGTTTAGCGGTGGTTCCTTTAGTTTTATCGAGTTAAGCGGTGGTTATTTTAGTCTTGACGAGTTTAGCGGTGGTTCCTTTAGTCTTGACGAGTTAAGCAGTGGTTACTTTAGTCCTATCGAGTTCGGCGGTGGTTCCTTTAGTCTTGACGAGTTTAGCGGTGGTTCCTTTAGTCTTGACGAGTTTAGCGGGGGTTCCCTTAGTCTTATCGAATTTAGCGGTGGTTCCTTTAAGCTTATCGAGTTGAGCGGTGGTTCCTTTAGTCTTGACGAGTTAAGCGGTGGTTCCTTTAGTCTTACCGAGTTTAGCTGTGGTTATTTTAGTCTTGACGAGTTTAGCGGTGGTTCCTTTAGTCTTTACAAGTTAATCAGTGATTCCTTTAGTCTAACCGAGTTTAGCGGTGGTTCCTTTAGTCTTGACGAGTTAAGCGGTGGTTCCTTTAGTCTTGACGAGTTTAGCGGTGGTTCCTTTAGTCTTACCGAGTTTAGCGGTGGTTCCTTTAGTTTTATCGAGTTTAACGGTGGTTCCTTCAGTTTTATCGAGTTAAGCGGTGGTTCCTTTAGTCTTACTGAGTTTAGCGGTGGTTCCTTTAGTCTTGACTAGTTTAGCGGTGGTTCCTTTAGTCTTGACGAGTTAAGCGGTGGTTCCTTTAGTCTTGACGAGTTTAGCGGGGGTTCCTTTAGTCTTATCGAGTTTAGCGGTGGTTCCTTTAGTCTTACCGAGTTTAGCGGTGGTTCCTTTAGTTTTATCGAGTTTAACGGTGGTTCCTTCAGTTTTATCGAGTTAAGCGGTGGTTCCTTTAGTCTTACCGAGTTAAGCGGTGGTTATTTTAGTCTTGACTAGTTTAGCGGTGGTTCCTTTAGTCTTGACTAGTTTAGCGGTGGTTCCTTTAGTCTTGACTAGTTTAGCTGTGGTTCCTTTAGTCTTGACGAGTTAAGCGGTGGTTCCTTTAGTCTTATCGAGTTTAGTGGTGGTTCCTTTAGTCTTACCGAGTTTAGCGGTGGTTCCTTTAGTTTTATTGAGTTTAACGGTGGTTCCTTCAGTTTTATCGAGTTAAGCGGTGGTTCCTTTAGTCTTACCGAGTTAAGCGGTGGTTATTTTAGTCTTGACTAGTTTAGCGGTGGTTCCTTTAGTCTTGACTAGTTTAGCGGTGGTTCCTTTAGTCTTGACGAGTTAAGCGGTGGTTCCTTTAGTTTTATCGAGTTTAGTGGTACTTCCTTTATTCCTACATTCTTTATCCTTTCCGAACCTTCCCTGTCGATCTCCCCTGACGTTTGTGTGTGTGTTTGTGTGTAAACTAACCGCACACTGAGCTGCCGTAAAACTCCCAGCAGATTCCGGGATCGCCTTCCGACCTTCCCTGGAGGTCGGAGAGATAGTCTGCACAGAGAGAAAGAGAAACAGAGAGTTAGTGGCTGTTGTGGTCGATCAAAGAGCCGACCAATCAGAGAGGATAAAGGCAGCGAGATGAAAACAATAGAGCCCCACACACACACACACACACACACACACACACACAGAGTGAAAGACGGGAAGAAGAAGATGAGTGTTTGTGCTCAGACGGTGCCGGCTTGTCGCCGCGGCGCTTGGCGCTGAGTAGATGGATGCTGGCAGGAGTGTGTGTTTGTGTGTGTGTGTGTGTGTGTCTGTGTGGCAGTAAGCTGTTCTGGGATTCAACAGCCAAGCCTCATTAAACCCCTCTGGAGAGAGAGAGAGAGAGAGAGAGAGACAGACATAGTGAGAGACAGAGACAGAGAGCGAGAGCTCTCTTACAGCCCCTGTCCTCCCGTTACAGCCCCTGTCCTCCAGTTACAGCCCCTGTCCTTCTGTAACAGCCCCTGTCCTCCAGTTACAGCCCCTGTCCTCCAGTTACAGCCCCTGTCCTTCTGTACAGCCCCTCCCCAGTTACAGCCCCTGTCCTCCAGTTACAGCCCCTGTCCTCCAGTTACAGCCCCTGTCCTTCTGTTACAGCCCCTGTCCTCCCGTTACAGCCCCTGTCCTCCCGTTACAGCCCCTGTCCTCCCGTAACAGCCCCTGTCCTTCCGTTACAGCCCCTGTCCTTCTGTTACAGCCCCTGTCCTCCCGTAACAGCCCCTGTCCTCCCGTTACAGACCCTGTCCTTCTGTTACAGACCCTGTCCTTCTGTTACAGCCCCTGTCCTTCTGTTACAGCCCCTGTCCTCCCGTAACAGCCCCTGTCCTCCCGTTACAGCCCCTGTCCTCCAGTTACAGCCCCTGTCCTCCAGTTACAGCCCGTCCTCTGTAACAGCCCCTGTCCTCTGTATCAGCCCCTGTCCTCCCGTTACAGCCCCTGTCCTTCGTTACAGCCCCTGTCCTCTGTAACAGCCCCTCCTCCTGTTACAGCCCCTGTCCTCCGTTACAGCCCCTGTCCTCCGTTACAGCCCCTGTCCTCCGTAACAGCCCCTGTCCTCCTGTTACAGCCCCTGTCCTCCTGTTACAGCCCCTGTCCTCCGTTACAGCCCCTGTCCTCCTGTTACAGCCCCTGTCCTCTGTAACAGCCCCTGTCCTCTGTAACAGCCCCTGTCCTCTGTAACAGCCCCTGTCCTCTGTATACAGCCCCTGTCCTCTGTAACAGCCCCTGTCCTCTGTAACAGCCCGTCCTCCTGTTACAGCCCCTGTGCTCCTGTTACAGCCCCTGTCCCCGAAAAGTTTCTGACATTAAAACACACACACACACACACACACACACACACACACACATATACGTAAATATTGAATTGATATTATAAAATGAGTTTTAGCCTCATTATTGGCTCCAATAATTAATAAATTGACCAGTTGATTGATTATTACTAGTTGGCGATCTGTTGATAATTAATTAGTTGGACTAGTTGATGGAAACAGTGATTTACATTAAAATTTGTCAACTATTGGAAATTAATTGTTCTGGAAATCCCGGTTCATTCAGTGTGTGAGAGTAACAATCAGCAGCAGATAACAAGGAGGCAGCCCCCCCACACACACACACTCCTACCCTCCAGGAAGGTTTCCATGGCAGCGCTGTGGGTCATGTTGATTGGTCCCCTCCCAGAGTAAGAGGTGAGGGTGGGGTCGGCGCCGCAGGCCAGCAGGAAACGCACCACCTCCAGGTGGTCGTTCTCCACAGCGTCGTGCAGCGGTCTGAAACAGGAAACAGGATCCTGTTATTTAATTAACAATTTTCAGAATCGTTTTAGTTAAAAATGTCAAGTTTCTCCCAGTAAACTGAATTTCTGGGTTTCTGTTCGTTGAACCAAACATCAGAGAAACTGTGATGGTCACTTTTTACTGTCTTCTGACATTTTGTTGACAAATAATCAAATAAATGAAATATTTAGCTGTAGCCTTAAAACATGTTGTTAAAAGTGACAGTAGTATTATTGTATTAGCTGTATTAGCACCGGTTCTGTTGTGTCAGCATTCACCCATAAAGACTTGTTTCTATGCAGACGATGCAGTTATTTATACTGAAGCTTTTACCCACCAAATTTTCAGAAATATTACATCTTCGTGGTAGCTACACAAAAGTTCATCCACCTTTGAAGACTCAGAGTCAATGACTGGATGTGAGGAGTTTCCGCATGCGTTTCAATATTTTTGGCGAAGTAATTTAAATACTCGATAATGGAAATTTGCTCATCGTCAAAACAACAATGACGACATTATCGCAAACGACATATATCGCCCACCTCTAACTCACATCCTGTCGGTGTAAACCAGTGACGTCTCGTACCTGGTTCCATCCTGAGCACTGCAGTTGACGTCAGCTCCGTGCTCCACCAGGTGGCGTATGATCGCCAGCCAGCCGCGGGCGCAGGCTTCGTGCAGGGCACAGTACCCGGCGTTGTCTCGATGGTTCACGTCGCAGATCCGCCGCTCCAGACAGTACAGCACCACCTCCTGGACATGAGCAGACGTGGACAACCAATGAGACACAGCGTCCGCACTCCCAAAAAGAGTAATCACCAAATAGGAATCACCAGAGTGAGGAATGCCAAACCGATATTTCGTTACCTTTGTAAAATGAGGTTTCTCCTCACAGTAAAATGATGTTTCTCTTGAATGTAAAATTATGTTTCTCCTCGTTGTGAAATGAGGTTTCGCCTCACAGTAAATTGAAGTTTCTCCTAAATGTAAAATGAGGTTTCTCCTCACAGTAAAATGAAGTTTCTCTTGAATGTAAAATTATGTTTCTCCTCGTTGTGAAATGAGGTTTCGCCTCACAGTAAATTGAAGTTTCTCCTAAATGTAAAATGAGGTTTCTCCTCACAGTAAAAAAAGGTTTCTCCTCACAGTAAAATGAAGTTTCTCCTCACAGTAAAAAAAGGTTTCTCCTCACAGTAAAGTCAGGTTTCTCCTAAATGTAAAATCAGGTTTCCCCTCACTGTAAAATGAGGTTACTCCTCAACGTAAAATGAGGTTTCTCCTCACAGTAAAATGAGGTTTCTCCTCACAGTAAAATGAGGTTTCTCCTCACAGTAAAATGAGGTTTCTCCTCGTTGTAAAATTAGGTTTCTCCTCACAGTAAAAAAAGGTTTCTCCTCACAGTAAATTGAAGTTTCTCCTAAATGTAAAATGAGGTTTCTCCTCACAGTAAAATGAAGTTTCTCTTGAATGTAAAATTATGTTTCTCCTCGTTGTGAAATGAGGTTTCGCCTCACAGTAAATTGAAGTTTCTCCTAAATGTAAAATGAGGTTTCTCCTCACAGTAAAAAAAGGTTTCTCCTCACAGTAAAATGAAGTTTCTCCTCACAGTAAAAAAAGGTTTCTCCTCACAGTAAAGTCAGGTTTCTCCTAAATGTAAAATCAGGTTTCCCCTCACTGTAAAATGAGGTTACTCCTCAACGTAAAATGAGGTTTCTCCTCACAGTAAAATGAGGTTTCTCCTCACAGTAAAATGAGGTTTCTCCTCGTTGTAAAATTAGGTTTCTCCTCACAGTAAAAAAGGTTTCTCCTCACAGTAAATTGAAGTTTCTCCTAAATGTAAAATGAGGTTTCTCCTCACAGTAAAATGAAGTTTCTCTTGAATGTAAAATTATGTTTCTCCTCGTGTGAAATGAGGTTTCGCCTCACAGTAAATTGAAGTTTCTCCTAAATGTAAAATGAGGTTTCTCCTCACAGTAAAAAAGGTTTCTCCTCACAGTAAAATGAGGTTTCTCCTCACAGTAAAAAAGGTTTCTCCTCACAGTAAAATGAAGTTTCTCCTCACAGTAAAAAAGGTTTCTCCTCACAGTAAAGTCAGGTTTCTCCTAAATGTAAAATCAGGTTTCCCCTCACTGTAAAATGAGGTTACTCCTCAACGTAAAATGAGGTTTCTCCTCACAGTAAAATGAGGTTTCTCCTCACAGTAAAATGAGGTTTCTCCTCGTTGTAAAATTAGGTTTCTCCTCACAGTAAAAAAAGGTTTCTCCTCACAGTAAATTGAAGTTTCTCCTAAATGTAAAATGAGGTTTCTCCTCACAGTAAAATGAAGTTTCTCCTCATTGTAAAATAAGGTTTCTCCTCACAGTAAAATCAGGTTTCTCCTAAATGTAAAATCAGGTTTCCCCTCACTGTAAAATGAGGTTACTCCTCAACGTAAAATGAGGTTTCTCCTCACAGTAAAATGAGGTTTCTTCTCGTTGTAAAATTAGGTTTCTCCTCACAGTAAAAAAAGGTTTCTCCTCACAGTAAATTGAAGTTTCTCCTAAATGTAAAATGAGCTTTCTCCTCACAGTAAAATGAAGTTTCTCCTCATTGTAAAATAAGGTTTCTCCTCATAGTAAAAAGAGGTTTCTCCTCACAGTAAAAAATGGTTTCTCCTCGTTGTAAAATGAGGTTTCTCCTAAATGTAAAATCAGGCTTCCCCTCACTGTAAATGAGGTTTCTCCTCATACTAAAATGAGGTTTCTCCTCACAGTAAAATGAGGTTTCTCCTCACAGTACAATGAGGTTTCTCCTCACAGTAAAATGAGGTTTCTCCTCACAGTAAAATGAGGTTTCTCCTCACAGTACAATGAGGTTTCCCCTCACTGGAAAATTATGTTTCTCCTTGTTGTAAATGAGGTTTCTCCTCATACTAAAATCATGAGAGCAGTCAGCAGAACCAGACTGGACTAGTCTTGGTTTAAAGGTCTGTAACCAAACAAGGAAATTACACATTAATGGTAAAGAAACAGTTCCACCATAGGAGAACAACAAGAGACGAAGGCCTCTCTCTCTTCTTCTGCTGCTCTCTCGAAGTGATTGCTGCTTGACAAAAAAAAAAACTCCTGTATGTGTGTGTGTGTGTGTGTGTGTGTGTGTGTGTGTGTGTGTGTGTGTGAGAGAGAGTGTGTGTGTGTGTCGTGACGGATGACGGCTTCATTTGCAAACTGAGCTCGTTAGCTTCACCGCTGCACCTCAACGAGAGAGAGAGAGAGAGTGCGAGCGAGAGAGGCAGGGTGACACTTGTGAGGCCCAACGAGCTGTCACACAGCACATAACATATTCAGACTGCGTGTGTGCGTGTGTGTGTGTGTGTGTGTGTCTGACTAATGCCGCACACACACACACACACACACACGCAGTTTTCTGCCTCCAAATGATTTCCAAACGTCGGCTGAATTTCAATAATCTGTGCTTTAACTTTAATGCCACAGGTTAGAGTCCAGCTGACGATACCTGCTGTGTTTGTCCTCATGGTGGCGCTACAAGAAAGATATTATTGGGTCACAATGATTTAATTTTTATATAAAAATACAAAGAAATGTATGTTTTTGTAAATGTTTCCAGCACAAATTGTTAAATAAAGGCACAATAAGACTGGATGGGATCTTAAAGGGTTAAAAAAAAATTTCATGCACAATTAATCGACTAATCACAATTTTCCCACAATTCAATGATCGGCTACGGTATTAAGTGACTGCTAACATTTAACTGACCAAACACTTTTATTTTGAAGTCAGCTAGTCACAGGATGTGGTCAGTTAGCTTCAACCAAACTGGGTCTACAAAACGAGACAACGATCTTTGTTTGGGAGAGTTTTTGTTCAGAGTAACTCGCTCAATTTGTCAAAAGGAAGTTGTTCTTCAATCCCTTATTTTTTCTCTCTCTCTCCACCACAATCAGCCGTCCTCCGATCAATACGACTCTCTAACCTCACTCTAGATCACGCCACAAGTTGCTCATTCATCCACTATCAAACAGCAAAAACCCCGACTGGATCTCCAGGCTGACGTAAGTGAAAACAATTTACCACTCAGCCAGGTAACGAACATAAAATCAGATCAACAGCAGCAGAAATTAAACAAAGTATAAAAATGTGTGACTCCGCCCACTCCACCTGTGTGTTTTCTGTTACCTCGTAGCCCAGACGGGCGGCGCGCTGCAGCAGCGTCTCTCCGGCGTTTTTGTTCACAATGAGCCGACGGACTTCAGGAGGGACGGGCCGGGCAGCGTGCTGCTGCGGAGAGGAAGTTCTACAGGCGGGAGAGCGAGACGGGTCTGACGGCGAGATCTGTGTGTGTGTGTGGAGAGAGTGAGACAGAGAGAGAGTGAAACAGAGAGAGAGACAGGGCTCCATTTTAGTTCCTCTGTTACAGCAGCCGGGGCCTTTATTTGAAGCAGGCTTATATTAGAGTATTTTTAGTATTTCTACTGAATTTGATGGAAATTTGGACTCGTTTCAGCCTTTAACGCTTCGGTCTTCAGCTTCCCTCCAGATTAATGACTCTTATTGTATTCAAAACTCCCTTTAAAAATCTGTCAATTTAAGTAATTTTATCTTAATTTTGTAACATTTTAATGCTTACATTTGTAGTATTTGCACTTAAACTGAACAGTTTCCCTCAGAATAAACATTTTATTTTATTCAAACAAACCTTTAATAATAAATGTATGCTCTTATTAAAAGTAACGTGAGCTTACATTTACAGTATTTCATATGTTCCTTAATCAAAGCTAACGAGTGTATTTTCTGAACGAGGAGAGTCGGAGGGAGAGACGGATGAAAAGCTGCATCGCCGAGCTGCTGACGCCACGGCAACCGTCTCCGCTGCTTAGCAGCCAGACAGCGTGTGCATGTTAATGTGTTTGTGTGTGTAATGTGTGTGCGCAGGCGTCTGTCAAACGAAGCCGCTCGCCGCCACGCATCGACAAACAGGATGCGAGCTTTGCCCCGGAGGTGTGTGAGTGTGTGAGTGTGTGTCTGTGTGTGTGTGTGTGTGTTTTTTTCCAGCGCAGCAAACAAGGAGGAGGATCGACACAGTGTGTGTGTTACAGTGTGTGTTTTAGTGTGTGTGCGTCCTCGCTGCCCTGAGGAAATCTCCGGTGCAGCAGCTGTCAAAACGGCACAAGCCGCCACCGCCGCACACACTGAAATACACACACATAAGCGCGTGTGCACACACACACACACACACACACACACACACACACACACACACACACACACACACACACACACACAGTACATGTGGAGAATATTATTCTTCCTCCATAACCTTCAATCACTCCATCCTCCCTCCTTCCCTCGCTCTCTCCTTCACTTTAATCTGCAGTGAATTGAATTACTCACACACACACACACACACACACACACACACACACACACACACACACACACACACACACACACACACACACACACACACACACACGTCCCTGCTGAGGTTCCCCAGCGAGCTCCAATCAGGACGATAATTGCAACGATTAACGGAGAGACGAAAGAAAAGAGCAGAAACAGAAGAACTGAAAACAACTAAATGTATAAAACTAAAGAATATTTAATGTTTATGGTTTAATAAAACCGTCTGTGTGTTTAAAGAGATAAACTTTCACTCTGGTGGATGTTTTAACTCGGACATGTTTCTGTCCTGTGGATGTTTTGACTCGGCGACTTGCATCTCCGGACCAGAGGAAGAAAACAAGTGCTCCCCCCAGGCGTCTCCCCCCTGGGTGGCTCTCAAACTCTGGATGGCGCACAGACCTCAGTGGATCCTCCGGTATGACGACATCTCGCCACCAAAATCCGGAATGAGATCCATGTGGTCACACAACCTCCTCACCCGCTTGTTCGCGACTGTTTTTTCTTAAGTGCAATAAGTGGGCGGAGCCAGTCGCCGTTGTATCGCTGCATGTGATTGGTTACAGGTAGGGATGACGTACAGTCTTATGTTGACTTCCTGATTTATTTTGAACCAGAGGGGAAATGCAAGGGTCTGCTAGTTGCCATGCTAGCAGGGTTCGCTACCACAGATGGTTCGCCTGAGGATTGCGACACAGGAAACTTAAAATGACCCTTTAAGGTTGTGAAACTATCCTGATAATGACGTATAAAGTTCCTCAGGATAACAGAAACAAAAACAAGCGCTCCTCACTCACCTTCCCACTCTTTTCCTCATCATCGGTTCCTCCGCCGTCTCTCTCCTCCTCCCTCGCCGTCTCTCCTCCCGTGTGCTTCGTCTTGCAGGGGCGCTTGCCCTTCGGCTTGCTGAGGTCGTCGTCATGGCAGTGGAAGGGATGGGGGTCGAGCAAGGAGGAGGAAGGAGGAAGAGGAGGTAAAGAAGGGAGGAAACTGGAGACCCTGCGACTCTCTCTCAGCTTCTGATGCTTGTCCTGGAGGCGGGAAGAGGCGAGGGAGGTGAAGGATGCAGGGGAAGGTAGCCGGGGGGCGGAGCCACACAGTTGCCGGGGGAGATGAGAGGGAGAGGAAGTGGGCGGGGCCATGTGGAAAACTGAAAGAAAACGCAGAAAGAAATGAGACGTAAGTGCTCATTGTTTAAAGGCGTAACACTTGCTAACGATTAAATTATCGGTATTCGTACATGAAATGGGTGTGGCTTAACACTGAAGTGGGCGTGGCTAGCACACATTGTTAGTTTAAGCTCCTGTTAGCATCGCAGCATCGTATTCACGGATGTACAGACGGCTTTCAGTGGATTACTGCGATACTGAAGAAAACTTAAGTCCTACACGTAGGCAGATTTATTTTTAACATTTATTTAGACATCAGAGATAATCCTAAAGTTTAAAGGTAAAGTTTAATGCTGTGTTCACACAGAAAGTGGAGCCAATTTTTTATGCTTTTAAAGATTAAACACAAAGAATAGACAAATTTGTTAGAACATAAAAATTCTGGCGAGAGAAGTTCAGAGTTTATTTAAACTGATTTATCTTCAGTCTCTTCTCAAGAAAAGAAAGACAGGAAGTTAAATGTGTCTGTTACTGATTCCAGCTGTGTCACTTTACTGTGAGCTAAATTAGCATAGCCCTGATCAACCAAACTCCATTCAGAAAACAGGCATTTTAAAAATTGTTTGCTCGTCGTCTAGCAGACTGACAGAGTTCAGATCATGATGATGTTATTCCAGCATCATATTGATCCATTTAAACAGCTGATTATTTTGGTAATACGACAGATTAAAGGGAGAATATTTAGTTGCGTGAAAACGTTATTAAAGTTGTTTTAGGTCTTAAAACTCCATCTGAAGTCCTGATATTAAACTTGTCGTGCAGCTTTCCCTCCCTCGCCTTCCTTCGTCTCTCCGTTTGTGCGTGCGTTCTTCCTCCTCGCCAACAAATGAGCTGCTGTCTGTCCTTCAGCGGGGGACGAGTTAGATAATAAGAGACAGGAAGAGAGAGAGAGAGAGAGAGAGAGAGAGAGAGGGGAACAAAGAAGTCTTCTCGCTCGAGTGGAGCAGCAAGCGAGCGGGCGAACGAGGTAGCAGATAGTGGGGGAGGGGAGAGCGAGAGAGACAGAGTTTTCTGTTTTCCATTGCAGACGCCTGCAGGAAACACACACACACACACACACACACACACACACACACACACACACACACACACACACACACACACACACACAGCCAGAGGTTGTTTCGAGGAGTCACGCCACTTCCATCTGTTGCATTATTTATAAGCCCGGACACACACACACA
Organism: Dicentrarchus labrax; assembly: GCF_905237075.1. Lineage (NCBI taxonomy): Eukaryota > Metazoa > Chordata > Actinopteri > Moronidae > Dicentrarchus > Dicentrarchus labrax. The sequence goes on from NW_026136716.1 coordinate 657,555, forward strand.
CACACACACACACACACACACACACACACACACACACACACACACACACACACACTGTATAACGAAGGTGTGTGCGTTTAATCGTCAAAATGCAGCATTTATTGGTTTCTTCAACCGTGACATCATCGTCATTAAGTCCGACGCCGTTTATCGAAAATTTTAACATCGGAGTGAAAACGAGACGATCAGAACAATTATGACCACCACCAAGTATCGCAAAGGCGACAACCCCGACACGATTTACAGCACTAAATCGTAACACATCATATCGTAACGAATCGTATTGAATCACATCGTATCGTAACGTATTGTATTGAATCACATCGTAACGTATACATTTACATCAACAACAAATCGTATCAGTTTCCTTGATTAAACTTTTTGCCAGTAGACCCTTAATTACAGTAACTTAAGTAAATGTACTCAGTTACTTTCCACCAACTGTCAATTAAATTCAGTAGCACACACACACACACACACACATTGTGGAACGTCAGGTTTAGATTTAATTGGATTTATTTCATCCTGACGGAACACGTGGAGCCTGAACGCAGCGCTCAAAAAACAAAAGAAGAAGAAGAGGCTGTGTGTGTGTGTGTGTGTGTGAGAGTGTGTGTGACAGCTCCATCTGGGAGATGTTAGACGGCTATTAGCACGCCACGGGTTCATACACACACGTCAGAAAACACACACACACACACACACACACACACACACACACACACGTTCTTCCACTTGTGAGCGCCGACAATCAGAGAGAGGAAAAAGAGAGACGGGGAGAGACGAGAGGAGGAGGAGGAGGAGAGCCGACGACAGCAGAGAGACGAAGAGATTTCATCAGAAACACTCACAGCTGCTGCCTTCAAAATAAAAGCATCTCTAAAAATCAGACAAACATTTTAATCTTATTTTTGTACATGTTAACGATGAATCTTCAATAAATACTATAGTTAGTCATGGAGTTCCACAAGGTTCTGTACTTGGACCAATACTATTTACTTTATATATGCTCCCTTTAGGCAACATTATTAGGAATCACTCCATTAACTTTCACTGTTATGCAGATGATACGCAGTTATATCTATCAATCAAGCCCGATGAAATTAATCAGTTATCTAAATTACAAACATGTCTTAAGGACATAAAATCCTGGATGACCTGCAATTTTCTGATGTTAAACTCAGAAAAAAACGAAATTCTTGTTCTTGGCCCCAAAAACCTTAGAGACTCACTGTCTAAAGATATAGTTACTCTAGATGGCATTAACTTGGCCTCTAGCACCACTGTCAGGAATCTTGGAGTTATCTTTGATCAGGATTTGTCATTTAACTCCCACATAAAGCAGACCTCTAGGACTGCCTTCTTTCATTTACGTAATATTACAAAAAATTAGACACATACTACCACAGACAGATGCAGAAAAACTAATCCATGCATTTGTTACTTCAAGGCTGGATTACTGCAACTCTTTATTATCAGGTTGCCCCAATAAGTCCATTAAAACGCTCCAATTAATTCAGAACGCTGCAGCACGAGTACTGACAGGAACTATAAAAAGAGATCACATCTCTCCTGTACTAGCTTCTCTGCATTGGCTCCCTGTAAAATGTAGAATAGAATTTAAAATCCTCCTCCTCACCTATAAAGCTCTTCATGGTCAGGCCCCTGCATATCTTAAAGAGCTCATAGTACCCTATTACCCCTCTAGAACACTACGTTCTCTGAATGCTGGGCTACTTGTGGTTCCTATAGTCTCTAAAAGTAGAACAGGAGCCAGAGCCTTCAGTTACCAAGCTCCTCTCCTGTGGAACCAGCTTCCAGTTGTGGTTCGGGAGGCAGACACCCTCACCACATTCAAGAGTAGGCTTAAGACATTCCTCTTTGATAAAGCTTATAGTTAGGGCTGGATCAGGTGAGTCCTGAACCATCCCTTAGTTATGCTGCTATAGGCCTAGACTATCGGGGGATTTCCCATGATGCACCGAGCTCCTCCCTTCCTCTCTCTTTCTGCACTCATTCATGTTCCATTAATGCATGTTACTAACTTCACTTCTTCCCTGGAGTTCTTGTGCTTTCTCGTCTCGCAGGTTCTCGTCGATCCTGGTGGAGCCTCCTGCCATGGTCCTGCTAGATTGCCATTGCCAATACTGTTGTTGCTGTGCACCTGTTTGTCTGTCTGTCGCTCTCTCTCTCTCTCTCTCTCACCCCAACTGGTCGAGACAGACAACCACCCACCTAGAGCCGGAGGATCTGTCCTAGGTTTCTGCCTTTTAACAGGCAGTTTTTCCTTGCCCTTGTCGCCAAGGTCTTGCTCATGGTGGTACTGTTGGGTCTCTGTAATTAATGTTTTAAAGAGTTCGGTCTAGACCTGCTCTATTTGAAAAGTGTCCTGAGATAACTTCTGTTATGAATTGGCGCTATACAAATAAAATTGAATTGAATTAAATTATTTTTATTTGTTTATTATTGTATTGATTTTATTTTCCTCGTTCCTCCTGAGAGTTGAAGCTTTTTTGTATGTATGGACGTGATAAATGAATAATTTTGATTAATAATAAAAATTGGGCCTTCGCTGTCAGCCTTACCTCTCGGGTCTTCCCTCCTCACAAACGTACGGTCACACCAGCCTCCGTTGACCTCTGATCTTCCACTGATGGCTGGGATGTCCATTCTGAACTTTCTGTCGACCTCCGCTGACCTCTGGCTGGAGGGCAGCCATTGGCTGAGCTCTCCGGGGAGGCGGGGCTTGTTAAGCCTGAGGCCGTTCAGTTCAATGCAAACCTTCAGCTTCTTCACGTCGTCCAGGGTGGCGTCTGTAATGGATGACAACCAGTGATCGGTAAGACGGGATCAAACAACAAACCTTTAATTAAACATACCTAATCAATAAGTCAATAACTGATCATCAATCACTGCAGATATACGGCTGTGGGTTATCTGTGTTCATCGTCTTACCGGTGGTTAACTTCTTGTTGGGGTTTCCCGCCCTGTCCTCCTCCTCCCTCTCCTCCTCCCGCTCCTCCTCCCTCCCTCTCTTCAGCCGGCTGCTGATGATGCTGCTCTGGTGGAACGGCTCCAGACTAAAGATACGCCTCCGGTTTATCGGCATGCTTAGATTTGAACCTCCGAGCACGGAGGTGTTTCCCTGAAACAGGCCTCTGGTTGTGGACAGAAACCTTTGTTGTTGCTGTGAGACTAAACTCCTCTCCTCTTTCTTCTTCTCCTCCAGCAGATTATCCCCTTCGTTCTTCTTCTCTTCCTCCGGTGGAGCGCCATCCCTCTCTCGGAGGATGGGGAGGTTGTCGGAGTGGCGGCACAGCGACAGGACGGGGAGGCAGCTGTGAGGACCCGACGAATGGAGACCTACAAAGACAAACATAATAATGGTATGCTTCCCTAACCTTTAACATATATATATATATATATATATCAAACAATATGCAGACGATACTCTGCTGTATGTCCACATAAACCTGGGTGGTTGTTAACATGCAGTGTGTAGTTTCTGCCATTAGGGGGCCTCTCACATCCAAACAACAACAGAAGAGGATGTTTGATGAGGTGGTGAAGCAGTGAGGGATCATGGGAGTTGTTGACTTCACCACCATTGGCGTCATTGCAGTCAGCTTCTCCCGGTTAGGATTCCTTCCGTGTTCATGGTTCAGGAGCTTTCTACCGGGAGCCCAATTATCCACAGAGGTCTTGTCCTCTCCAAAACAAACAGACCCGCTGATTAAACCACTAAAAACACCGATATAGGACTGTAAATATCCGGTACTTCCTCTAGTGTTGACAGGTTTTGTGAAGTAAGACCCCAAAAAAAACAAATACTGCAAAAGTTAAGAATTTATATTGAACAAATAAAAATAAAAAGTTGTCGTACTCGGCTTCTGTACAGTTTAGTCACATTTTCCCCTGAAAATTAAATTCTAAAATCTCACAAACATAAACTTTTTAAATATTTTTTTATATGTTTTCCGTAAAGACGCTGCACTTTGGACTGTCTGGGATTCACAGTCTGTTTATTGTGACCTCTGACCTTTAACACACACGTCTCATTAAAAGGAAATCAATTCTTAAACAGAGATTCACTCACACACACACAGCAGATCAAACGCAGTCGGCTTTTACTCTCTCTCTCTGATCTTTCCTTTCTTTTATGTTTCTCGCTCATTTTTTCCACCTTTATCTTCCCTTCTCGTCTCCTCTCTCTCTGTCCATATATTCCCATGCTCTCTCGCTCTCTCCTGATCATCTGACTCACAGTGCATCCCGTGGCTCCTGGACACATTACGCGCCATGGCAACGGGCCATCAAAGGCAATCGTCATGACAACGTTGTTGTCTGGGTGCGTGCACTGAACACTACTGAACGCCCAGAGAGTGGCGGCGGCTGCCGACGTGCTCTTTATCCTTCCTGAAGATTACTTAATTTGCTCTTTGTGACTTATAATCTGTTAAGTCTATAATCAATAACATCTCCTCATTAAACAGTGTATACACTCTAGAACTATGTTCAATATGGAGCTGATTCAACCAGGAGCTGTCACACATTGACTGTTTACCATCCACTGTTTAGATCTTGGTGCTTTTGAACTCTAGATTTGAACCGGATGAAGGATTTTAGTCATCGGACGTCTGGATCTTAAGTTATCAGAGAAACAAGCTGAGCTAACGTTAGCAGCAGCTCGGCTCGCTAACGTATCCACTCAGATAAAATTGTTGTTATTATTATAATGTTATCTGGCACCGGCTGCACTACAACGGCAGCCATCAAAGTGACCTGCAACCAGCAAGCTAGCCAGAGTCTGGATAACGCTGGCTGACAGTATTTTGCAACGATAGCCAGCAATTCATTAGCAAGCAAGCTAACGTTATCCAGCTAAAAGCACAATCAGACAATATGTTTCACAAGCTCTGCCGTACTGTTAGCTTTGACTTTGGACTCTGTGTTGGACTCTGTGTTGTGGTGGGTGTCGGTCGTTTGTAGACGTTAGCAGACTCCATTTAAAAGCTAATGTTAGCTAGTGTTGCCCACTATTGGCACTGTAGGGAAGCGGAGAGAGAAGGCACTCGGGAGCATAAAAGTCACAACCTTTGACCCTCATCCCTACATAGAGACACATAGAGATCAGTCCACAGGCAGCAGAGGAACAAAGCTACACTACAACCCGTTCACTGATCAATACACTGATCAATACACTGATCAATACACTGATTCTAAAGAGACAGAAAGTGATTCACAATCTGACATTTGGAAGCTTTAACTTCCAGCTCTAAAGATGTGTGTGCACTTGGCTTTCTAGAGAAAATGAGGGCAGCGGCGTGTTCGTCTCAAAGCGAGCGAGGTGCACCGAGAGTTCAAACGTGTGTGTGTGTGTGTGTGTGTGTGTGTGTGAGACAAAGAAAGCGACTTCAAGTGAGATCAACCTAAAAAAAACAACAAAGTGTGTGAGCGTCATCCTGCAGAGCGCTCCGGAAATCCTCTTACCTCTCTGAGCCTCCGCGGTGGCTGCAGAGGGAGTTCTTCCTCCTCCTTCTCCTCGCCTCCCCTCACTCTGCTGGCAGCGCTCCCACCCTCCTCCTCCCTCTTTCTTCCTCTCCTCCTCCTCCTCCTTCTCCTTCTCTCCGTCTCCCTGCTGGCCGTCTGCCAGCTCCGTCTCTCCTGCCGCCACCGCTGCTGTCATCACTTCTTCTTCTTCGTCGTCTTCTTCCTCTCTTCCTCCCTCTTTCTCCTTCAGCTCCAGCTCGGAGAATCGCAGCATCGCACGCTGAGAGAAAACACAACAACATCAGTGACAACAAACCTCGTAGTTTCCTCATCAAGGGCTGAAAGTGGCACATTTTTTATTCAAAGAAATTTCTTTATTTTTAAAACACCCTTCTCTGGCTGGAAGTCGGCAAATGAGACTCTTTTACAAACTTTACTCATTCAGTCGACATTTGGGAGATTGTTCAGTGTCACATTCTGATATAAACAGTCAGAGGTGAGTTCCTGGCTCTTTTCTCTGGCAGCTAGAGCCTCGGGAAGCTTCAGGATTTCACTGCCGCAAACCACGAGCAGAAAATCTAAAGTTTATATGAAGCTCACTCTGCGACCCCGGACTCTGCTGCTCTGAAGGGAAAAAATAACACCCTGTTGGCATTTGAACACACCAAAAATACTACAAAAACTACTGAACAGGTGCTACAAATAACATATATTCTTTTACTTTTACTAAAGTAACTCAGCAACACCTTCCAGCTCCTCCTGAGGGATCCTGAGGCGTTTCCAGGCCAGGTGATACCCCCTGCTGGTGCCGTTTTAGAGTTGGTTCAACTTTACCCTTTTACACAAAAGGCAGTTTTGAGGGCTGATTCGGAGCCGGCACCTAATCTCGAACCAGTTCTTGGAAAACTGGTGAGCTAGCTGGTCTACCCTTGATAACAATAGCTAACGTTAGCCAGAGATATAATGTGTCTATGGAGGCTCGCTAGCTCATGGAAAAGCAAACCAGTCCTTAGAAGGTTCTTAAGTTGGACCAACTCTAAACTGGCACTAGCACCAGAACCAGTACTAGCACCAGAACAAGAACTAGCATTAGGTTTGCGTTGGTAGAAAGATGTAGAACGTTACAAGAACTGGTATGCTTTTCCAGGCTAGATAGCCATGTCTCCAACGTTAGCTTTCATAACCACGGTTACGCTTAAATACAAAGCCGCCTGGCCACAAAGGGCCTCCAGCTCTTTTTGTAAGTGGTTCTCCGTTCTAGGCCAGCAAAATGTTGGTGCTGCACTGGAACCAGTTTTCTTGGCCGCAGCCAAAGAACTGATTTGAGATTAGGCTCCAAACCAGCCCTCAAACTGCTTTGGTGGAAAAGCAGTATAACCACTCCAGAGACTTCCCGCCATCTCCTCCCAGTTGTCTCCAATCGTTCAAAGGAAGGCGCCCAGGAGGATCCTAATCAAATGCCAGAAGTGGTGGCTGTACTCCGAGCTCCTGATCCCCGAACCCCTCACCCTGCCGCTGACACTTATCGGTGCTAATATAATCTGTCACTTCATTTATCACTGATGCTTTTATGAGATACATTTCCATTTTAAATGTTATCATGTTGAGATGTCTCACTCTCAAAATGAAGCAACCAGTAAACACCTGTTTTCTGTCTGATTCATGATAAACTCCCCATCGTCCCACTCAGACAGACAGCCAAGATGTTCATCCTCCACTGAACAAAACCTCAGTATTACCACCGGTAACCGTCGGTAACCACTCCCCATGCGCTCTGCGACAGGCCAGTATTTCTCGCTCACCTCGCTCTGCCCTGACCACAAACCCATTTTAAAAATTAATGGCCCGTGAAACGATCTACAAATCCATCCAACACTGCCGCTCAGAGTCGGCAGCACCCAAGGGCGTAGGAGCAAAATGTGAGTTAATTTGAGTAGTAACCCTCCTCCTCCTCCTCCTCTTCCTCCTCCAGGAGCCACGACTGACCGAGCAAACAGCCTTCCAGAGGGAACGAACCGCCTGACAGCTCAGCTTTCTGTCCGCTAAAGTCCTTTAAGAGGCGGGAAACAGCTGAGAGAGACGTCCACAAACAATATCATATCAGCTGTCTCGCCAACATGTCCTCTCTTTGTCTTTATCTATATAGTCAGGACTCTTTTTGTCCAGAAACAAATTTAAAACAACATATTCAAATACCTGTAAATAATCAGCTCACACTTTTACATAACGTTAATTTTAGTCCCGATGAACTGAAAAATACCTTTTTAACCTTTTGAGATCAGATCAACGTGTCCCTCACTGATTACTGTACAAAAACACAACTTATCAGTGACCTGCTTGAAACTGGATCCAAAAACACTTGATCCTTAATTTCCCAAAACTCAAAATTATGATTTTCTCAGCTGAGTCAAATATTCAGATAAAACTGTTTGTAGGTCACAGTTTAGTGTTCACTGTCACTCAGCAGAAATCCGGAGCATCATTTTGGTCCAGTTCTTACTATAAAGAGAAGTTGTTTGATGGGAAATGTAGTTCATTATTTATTTATTCTTACTTCACCACAACACAGCCTCCATTAGGAAAACAACAGATGCCAGAGCGCACACTTTCTGTGTCTGCGTGGTTGAAGTAGTCAAGGCTAATCTGGGCTCCAAGGATGAGGGAGAAGAGGAGGATTTCATTAAAACTACCACTTTCCTTCCTCCTCCATCTGCCGAGGGATGGAAGAGGAGGATGAAGAGGGGGGAGGAGGATGGAGAGATTTAATTTGAGTTGAAGGGGGGATCTCGAGGGGACGGGGTGGTGAAGAGAAAAAAGAGGAATAACAAGAAGCAAATGACGAACGGAGAGGCAGAAAAACACAAACAGCAAAGAACTGATGCTGAGACAGATAGACGGCAGTAAGATAATAAGACTTTCTGCCTCAGTTTCCTTCATTTTTTGGGGAACACCCAGCAGGATAACAGTTGCCTGGAGCCACACACATACAGCCGGTTTTATCCTCACTCAACCCCAAAATATTCGTAGACGGAAAAAGAAAAAAGGAGGTGAAAGAGGAGAACAAACCTCTTCATACCTGATAATTCTTTCAGATTTAAACACCCTGACAAAACCTCAAACAAATCCTCATCCTCAACAAGGGTTTGGAAAAACGGCCCCGAAATCGTAAGCCTCGAGTTTGGCCTGATTGCATCATGCTGTATGGAGGAAGGCTTGACCCCTGCTGGCCATTAGAGAGAATGCAGGTTTAAGACACTTCACAGCCCCGGACTGTTAGCTAAGCTATGTGTTAACCTGCATGTTGACCCATAAGGTCATAATATGAATGACAAGCACTTCCTGAAGTGCATCGTAAAACAGCTGAAGAACATTATTTCGTATGGTTTCACTATGGTAGCGTGAGGATTTAAGCTTTCTGGGGCCGGAGAGAGAAACTTAAAACACTTGTACAGTAAGAATTGGGACTTCCACGATGGCGACATCATGGTTTAACACAGAGCTGTACAGTCGAATTATATCACAGTGAAGCCTGTTTCCTCTCTGTGAGTTAAGTTAAATTGCCTTAATGAACAGTAAGCAGAACACAACCAGGCAGCGGCGGTGCAATCATTACACTCCAGACCACTAGTGAAAATCAGATTCGCCCTCTCCGTCTCACCAGACTATCACTGTTTACTGGACTAATGAAGAGAGACTTTAAATGCAGATCTTACCTGGAGTGCTTTCTGCTCTCTGCTCAGCTTGCTGGAGTCAGCGTAAAGCTCCGTGGTTACGCATTTAAACCGGTCGCCCACGTAGCCGGAGGAGTTGGCGATGCGTTTGGTGAGGCCGGAGAGCCGGTTCTTGCCAGCACCTTCTTCATCGTCTGCCAGGATGTCCATGCTGTCCTGGATGTCTTTCTCACCGTCTCCACAGCTAGCAGTGGTGAGGCCGGAGTTTGGCTCTGGTTCTTTGGAAGAAAGGCTTTCAGAATTTAGGTCTTTGTTTGGTTCTGGAGTCAGATCTGCAGGCATCACGTTAAAGCCTCCATTGGTAGGGTTGCCAGGTGAAAGGTGCCGACAGGTTGGATCCAAAGGAAAATTGCTTCCATACGTGGGGACCCTGGGATTGCTATTTACACAGCTCTGGTTATTTCCAAAAGAATAACCTTTCGAGAGAGAATTCCCACAATTTGGACAACTAAAACAGTTCTTCCCACATGCAGGAGCCCTGAGATTGATGTTTCCACAAACTGGGCGCATGGCATTGCGGTTTTCACAATTTGTAAACGTGGGATTGATGCTCCTGCAGTTTGGAGTTACAGGGTTGCTATTTCCATGAGTTGGAGCGCTGAAAATCCTGGGTTCACAAATTGGGGCCTTCAGAGGCAGATTTCTGCAACATGGGCCCACAAAATGTCTGCTGACCAAATTTGGATCTCCACTGTTACATGTGGGACTTCTTGGGTTGATGTTAAAATGGGTGTTAATAACTCCTCCAGCTGGAACCCTGGGATTAAAACTCCTGCATGCTGGGACCTGGGGACTGAACTCTCTACCTGCCGATCCCTTATTGTCTGAATGACAGCCGCTGGTGACCAGACCCACTGTTCCCATGATGTTAGCACTCTTACAGTCACTGGAACAGTTTTCTTTACTAAAAGGACCCAATGAGTTGCCATTTTCGGAAGGGCTTTGCTCGGGGTTAACGCTTTTACTGGATGAGGCTTCACTCTTCCCATCAACACCAGTAGTGACACCCCTCATCAAGTCCCCAGCACTAACAGAGGCTCCACTTTTACATTTCCTAGAGAACTGCTGTATAGAAGTTCGGGCACAGCGCATCGTCTGCTCCTCTGGGATGTCCGGGAATGGACTGAGTGGCTCTTCCTTTTCTGAGATCTCGTCTGGGATCTCCTCACGAGGAGAAGGAGGTGAAGAGGAGTTATGATGAGGAGGTTGTGGTTGGGAAGTGTGAGGTTGTAAGCCTCGTTTCTGCTCGGTATCCTGGCTGGGAGGGACGTCTCTGTCTTGGATGTGGTTACAGCCACTGCTGCCATGCTTGGAGGAATCTTCTCTTTTGGTACCTAGGGAGCTCTGCTTCTTGGTGGACAAATCATCTTCTGACTCATCACGTACGAGGTCAATAACAACAACATCATCTCTGGCAGAAGTGAGGCTTTTGCCTGAAGTCTTTAAGGTTTGGTTTGTGGACTTGTCTCTTTCAGTGTCACTCTTGTGGTAACTGTCAGCATCCAGCCTTTCCTGCTTCCTGTATGGTTCAGCATTCCAGGTTTTATCCTGGGTCTCAATACAGTCAAGACCTGGATGGGAGGAAGCAGGTGAAGGGGCTATCCCCCGGGAATTCTGGTATGTCATGAAGTCGACCTTGTTTGGAGGTACTCCATATGGAAGGCCATGCTTTGGTGCCACGCGAGGCGGGTAAAAGCTGCTGCTGCCAAGCAAGACTGGATGGGGATAGACAGGCCCTTTGCCTGGTATCGTCATACGTTGCAAGGACATATTCTCAGCAACTGAGTATGGGATGTAGCGGTTAGTGTAACCTAAGCCAGGAGGGAGGTAAGAGTCACCGTAGATTTGACTGGAGGAGTTTCCATTTTCTACACGAAGCTGCTGTTGTGGATGAGACTGGCTCTCTTGAGCCTCCGACTTAGCAGGAGTAACGCTCTGTTGTTTTCCAGGACATGTATGAGTTTCTCCTTTACTGTTTGGATTGACTTTCTCCAAATCAGTAGAGGGAGCGCCTGGCCATTCAACTTTGGACTTTGGGGAAGGAGAAGATGCAGAGGGTCTTCCCCCTACACCAGGACTTGGAATACTGGCTACCTCAACTGCTGTGGAGCCAGGTGAGCTTTGAGGTTGTACATGATGATCTGCACTCTTGTTTTTCATAATTTGGGAGCCTCTGTGGTCAGAGCTGACAGCTGGGGAAGGACCAGGAACAACCCAAGGAGAGGGCACAGTGCTGATTATTTCACAACGATTTGGAGTCTCTGTCGACGTGCTAACAAGTGGGGGTTGACCCTCCTTTGAGTGCTGGTCCTGACTGGCTAGCAGCCCGTAACGAGATGGTGGTAGATACCCCAGCTTGGCCAGGGCCTCTAATTTGGACGGGAATCCATTTGGGAATCCTTCCAACTCTTTGGCAGACAGATCCAAAGGTTTTTCTGCTGAGTTTTTGGCAGGCTTCTGAGGTACGGCTCTGTCCAGGGACGTCTTTGCAGGTGACTTCTCTGCACTACAGCCGTCTGAGCTGGCATCTTTGGTTTTGTTGCTGCCCGAGGGCACGGGAGAGCAGTGCTCAGAGCTCCGGCTGCTCATGTAAAACGGGTGAGACACTGAAAGCGAGGTTGAGGATGAGGAGGTGCTTCTGTGAAGCGACTTCTGGAGGTCTGTAGTGGTGTTTGTTAGGGGTTGGGGTGGAGGAACTGTGCATGGAGGATGGGTTACTGGGGGTGACTCTAAGGCAGCAGTGCTAGCTGAACTGTTAACAGGGGCACCACTACTTCCACCACTTTTGCTACTGAGAGAGTTGTTGGTGGAAGTGAGCTGACTAGACTTTGTGCCACTGCTGCCATGTTGTCGCTCAGTGTGGTGAACAGTATCCCGGTGGATCCGTGGACTGGTGCTGAAGGCAGAGTGTTCCTGATGTATCTGAGGACTAAGACCCTGTAAGGCCTTGTCCTGGCAGTGGGGCAGGGGTGATAGGACAGCAGGAGTTGGAGTGGCTGTGTGGATCCGTATTGGAGGGCCAAGAGGGGACGAGATATGGGCCGGGGAGTAATGAGGCAGGTAGAAAAGTCTGTCTTCCCCGGGGGTGCTGCTTGCTGCCCCAGCGGCACACAGAGACTGATACGCCAGCTGCTGGTGGAGGAAGGGCGACGGCTGGGACAGGAAGGAGGCCTTGTAAGCCATGTCCAGGAAGGGGTACATTGTTGCATCAGCATAAGGGCTGAACCAGGGCAATCTCAAGAAGGTGCCAGCACCATTCAGACCCAGTTCTGACTGCTTGTCACCGGGTAGAACTCGGCGATCCATCCCCAGGCCATCAGCTCCTGTGGCAGGGACAATGAGGGGTTTCTGAAACCCTGGTGGTGGGCTCTTATATAGTCCAACATATCCGTTTCCAGATTTCTGCCCATCCAACAGGGTTACGTCTGGTTTGTACAGGAGATCATAGCCAAGCGGGAGAGAAGTGCCAGCCTCCTGGGGCTTTTCACCAGAGAGAGGATGGATGCCGGGATAGAAAATACCTCCGTGGGGCCGGTAGGTTTCCCCAACCAGAGCGTTCCGGTCGATGCTGAGGGCAGCTAGAGGGTTCATCCTGTAAGGTGTGCTGGCATCCACCTGCAACATAGAGAGGAGTCACAGTAAGTAATGACCAGACTAGACAGAAGGGAACCTTCGTAACACCAGAAACATTAACAAACTCCCTTTAATGACCTGTTAGGTAGTGCGTGGTTGAATTCATCATTCAAGGACAAACAGGAATGGAGGACGGGGGAAGGATTTCGTCCATTTAGAGAATCTCCACTACAGAAAATGAAGCCTGTGATTTCATTTTTCCTCTCATGGAGAAAAATAAGAGCAGCCTTTTTTTTTTTATTCCTGGATGGCATACAACGCCCGGAGCTACGTTCTCACTCTCCCTCGACAGGAAACAGGGGGAGAGAGAGAAAAGAGAGGAGAGGCGAGGCGAGGGAGAGGAAAAAGAGAAAGAGGAAGCATGAGATCAACAAAGAGAGAGCGAGAGACAAAGGGAAAGCATGGCAGAGAGAGAGAGAGAGAGAGAGAGAGAGAGAGAGAGAGAGAGAGAGGTGTAATATAAAAAAAAGAAAACAGGCTAATTGAATTTCCTGTCACACAGCGTCGTGAACCATCTCTGATTGGCTATCAGCCGCAGGGCCGTTAGGAAATTATCCAGACAGCTGGGTGGCCGCCTGAGATGTGGAGGAAGCAAAGAGATCCTTCACTCGTTTTTCAGGGCACGAAAAAGTAAAAAGAAAAGAGGTTCGAAAAGTGTGTCTGAAGGAAAATTAAACTTATTAATGGAATTAATGGAAAATCAGCGAGGAACCGTTTCTGAACACAGAAATTATAATTCTTCTCAACTGTTCCAGTAAGTCGTCCTGTTGTAAACAATAAATATAATAAATAAATAAATGTGATTCATAGCGATAGGCTCAGGATCAATACAACTCAATGGAGGTTTAAGAATCCTTTTTTATTTCTGAGGGTTTAAACTGTAAAACTGAAAATATAATCATACACAACAAGATATGATCTGATTACAGCTTCAGAAACGTTGACCTTTGACCTCACCATGCTGTGAGCCCGCAGCCCTCTGGTTTCGGCTTCAGACGGGACCGTCTGCCTCGCGGACGCCGCTCAGACCGCCATGTCTGCAGACGGAGAGAAAAACCACATGAGAGGAAGTTTTCTGAGTGAAAGCGACACTGTGGTTTCTGAACAGGAACAGAGGTCTCACTCCGTCACAGAATCAGTTTCACTACGTTTTATATTTTATTGAAGTCTCTTTTAAACCCGACCAGGGAAGTTCTCTTCCTCAATATGTAAATGTTTAATTTTATACCTTTTAGGAACCCTTTAACGGCGTCTGAATCTGGTTAAAGCAACAAAGAACAGTTGATTCTGGTGCCCCCTGTGGACAGACGCAGCTGTGTTTCTTTCTCCTTTCATTGAATTTAAGGGGATAATAATAAAATATAATAATAATAAATATAATCTTCTATTTGATGTTTGTTTCTGCAGCTCAGATATTCACTATTTCAAATGCAGTATTAATCACTTTTAAATGTCACTTTGTATTTTTTTAAATGTTTGCTGGATAGAAACTGTTTCAGAAACTGTTCAATAATAAAAAACTAAATTAAACCCATTAAATTACACAGAAAAAGGGCTCCAGGTTTCCTGAACAGTAAACGGTTGAAATGCACATTTATCCAGTTTGAGTCGAAAGCATTTTATAAAACGGCAGAAAAAATTATTTTAATTTTTGGAGAACATTAAGTTTAATAATATTTTTACTTTCACACATTTTCACAAAACTCAAATTATTGTGTTTTTACATCCTTTCACAAAGTTACGTTTCCACATTTTTCCACCTCATAAATTGACGTAAAAACAGAATAATTTGAGTCTCTGGAGAACACACACACACACACACACCCACACACACTGATGTCGAGCATTGTAGCTGCAGACTGTGTGTGTTTTATCACCCAGCCGGAGGACTGATAAGTCACGTCGCCTCGTTTCCCGGGGAAGTCATAATCCAGCAGACACGCGCACGCACACACACACACACACACACACACACACACACACACACGCACACGCACACGCACACACACACACAGTGATTGATGGCTGTTAGGGAGCTGGGATTTCAATAACGTCTCTTATCTCCAGACTATTGAAGGACAGCTGTGTGTGTGTGTGTGTGTGTGTGTGTGTGTGTGTGGTTTGATAGATGAGCATGGCCACACACACACACACACACACACACACACACACACACACACACACTCTCTCTTCCAGCAGATTTTCTCTCTAAAACATACGATTGATAATTAAATCTGTAATTTCCTCATAAAAAATGACGGCGATGGTGGTGAAGACAACAACTCCCATGATCCCACGCTGCATCTAGCTTCCTACCTGTTTTCTTATTGTTTTGATGTGAGAGAGCCCCTAGTGGCAGAAACTACACACTGCATCACAGCAGCGTAGCAGGAACAGCGAGGTGGTAGTCAGAGCTAACAGAGCTAACAGCGCTAACCAGCCTGTCTGCTGGAGCTTTTACAGTCACTAGAAGCACATTCACGCTGTTTGTAAAACTTTCCGTGTGCTACCTGTTTGTAGCTACGCTAACGGCTGTGTTGTAGCTGAGCTAGCGGCTAATATAAAATGGTCGAGACATTTTTAATCCATAACTTTGGTAATAATGTGAATATTAACAGTTTAATAAAATAAATTCATTATTAAATATAATACCGACTAAAATTAAACAAATCCATATTCTGATCAACGTCATCGATTCTTTCCGATTTTCTATATTTTGTAATATTTTGTGCCAGCAGCTAACAGGTGGAACAGCTGTTCTCTGATTTTACTTTATTTTAAAGTCTCAAATGGACATTTTAACAATTATGTTCACGATCAATACTTATGATCGTCTGTTCATCAGGCTGGAACAGATCAAGGATAAACATTGTGATTTAACTGTGACATCTGATATATTCCTGATATATTGGATGTTTCTACAGGATACAAAGTATAAAAAGAGTGAAAATACAATAAAAACTAAATAAAAGTGATAAAAAGAGAAATTAAATTTACAGTTTGTATATTATGAATTATTTGTTTCCAAATAAAAAGTCCAGTTATTATTAATGTGACAGCACAAACTAATGTGAAATATGAATATCCTAACGTGGAAACAATTAATCAGTTAAATATCCTTATTATTATTATGAGTTATAAATAAATAAATAAATAAAAATATTATATTAATATTTCTAAACTCACCTTTTGTTCTTATTAATGTCTCAGTTGGATTATTTCTGATCTCATATCCATCCGGTAAAAACTAATAAAAAACATTTAAATCTTCTCTCGTGCTCAGGTAAATAGATCCATCCTCATTGATCTGCCGCGTGCTGATGTAGGACGGGCGCGTGGACCCACACACACACTCACACAGAAACACAAACACAAACAGGGGCACAAAAACACACACACACACACACACACACACACAAAGCAAAATAAATAAAAATGAGCAGTTTATGAATGGAGTCTGGTGCGGGAGCCTCGCTGCCGCATGCTGAGACTCACACGCACAGGTCAAAATAAAAGCTGCGCGGAACTCCGTTTGAAAAACATCAAATTTAACGAACAGCAGCGGCGACCAACCGCCGCGCGAGGACAACACACCTGGACACGCACACACGCGCACGCGCACACACGCACGTGCCCTCCGGTACGGGCTGAACTCTGTGTGTGTGTGTGTGTGTGTTTTCCTCCGCGGAGTCCCGGCAGGAAGCGGCGGCAGCGGCGGCAGCGGCGGAGGGATCCAATCCACAAAAAAACAGCCCGAAAATGAAAAACTATTTTTTTTAAATATTCCTCCGCGAGCGGAAATATTCCTCAGGGTGTCGCGCGCGCAGTTGGCGGATTATTCCACATTTGTTTTCTTTGTTTCCGGTCCCGTCGTCCGTCCGTCCGTCCGTCCGTCCGCTGGGTTTTATCCTCCTCTTCCTCCTCCTCTTCCTCCTCCTCTCTTTTCCCTCTCTTCCTCCTCGTTCTCTCTCTCTCCGCCGCTCTCGCGCTCCGAACCGTCAAGCTCCACCAAAATAAACCACCGCGTTTCCGTCACGCGCTTTCAGAATAAAAGCACCACTCGCAGCGACTTTAAAGATCGTAGAAGAAGAATTTACGAGTCAAAGGAGCAAAATACTTTATAATAATAAATATAAACATTTAAAAACATATTATTTTTGTGTGATTATTCCCGTTTTTCATTCTCAGTTTAATTCCACTTTAGTTGCTAATATTATTATTATTATTATTATTATTATTATTATTATTGTTATTATTATTATTATTATTGATTATTATTATTCTGTACTCTTGTTGTTTGATTATGTTTGTTAATTGAAGTAAGTAAATAAATAAATAAATAATTGAAAATTAATCTCTTCATTCATTTAAGCAAAAATATAAAACAATGAATAAAACATAATTGAATTATTTTGCAGGTTTACAGATAAATGTTCAGAATAATATTCTGGATTATTATTATTATTATTAAAGTAAACTGAACTTAACTCTTTGACTTTATCTGCTGCTGGGCAGTTTAATCATCTACAGTAATATATTAAAATATTATCAGATTTATATTTTTGTTGATAATAATAAAGCGACCGTAGCTGCTGTGACCAGAATTAGCTGGCGAGCTAACGGTTAATGCGCTAACTAATGACAGGTTTATAGATTATAACTTTATATATATATATATATATATATATATATA
The DNA here is from genome assembly GCF_905237075.1 of Dicentrarchus labrax. Classification (NCBI taxonomy): domain Eukaryota; kingdom Metazoa; phylum Chordata; class Actinopteri; family Moronidae; genus Dicentrarchus; species Dicentrarchus labrax. The sequence goes on from NW_026136716.1 coordinate 675,102, forward strand.
TATATATACACACATTTATGATCATAAAATCAAACGTTAAATTGTATTTTATTTTCCCGCGTTTAATGTTCATCATGATTTTATATATTTATTTTATGTATTTAAAAAGAATGAAAAACTTTTTCCTGAACAAACCTGAGATTAGATTTTAATCAGTGAGTCAAATATTACATTTAATCTTATTATTATATAATTATATATAATAATTAATGTTTAGAGTAAAAACTACAATTCTTGACAAAGGTTTCAATGCTTTTATTTTGAAGGCAGAACAGCATTCATTATGTCGTTATTTCGGATCAATAATTCTGACTTTACACAGCTCTTCAGTATTTTATATTGTCATTGAATTCTGTATTTAGACAAAAAATATTATTATTATAATTTATAATTTATTTTATTTGTTTTATTTTTTACGTCAGAATGTAAAGAGAAAGGTTTTCCTGTCAGTTTCAAAATAAAATAAAATAATAAAATGCAGCTGATGAGTTTAATAAAAAAAATTCCGATCAGAAATTATTCAGTTCATACAGAGATCAATCATCTGACTTATTGATCTCTTTATTGTTTTTATGTCTTGTGTTTAATTTGATCAATAACTAAAATAAATAAATGAAATAAAGTCAAATAAAGTGTGTGCAGCCACACACACACACACACACACACACACAGTCTCTCTCTCACACACACACACACACACACACACACACACACACACAGTCTCTCTCTCACACACACACACACACACACACACACACACAGTCTCTCTCTCACACACACACACGGTAACACTACAGCGCCCCCACGTGGAGCTAGAAGGAACTGCAACTCATTACAGGACTATAAATAATAATTGTATTAACTATTAACACTACCTGTACTGATGCTACTCTTTCTGTTAGCAGTATGTGCAACTAAATCGATCATACAGTTTATTTTTAAATATTTTCTTCTTCTTTGTGGGTTTTTAATGTTTGTTTCAGTGTTTGGACACTTTCACTGCAGTTTTCAGATATTTTCACTGGTTTACGTTTGTTTATGTCTATTTTTGTGCCTTTTTCATGTATTTTAATGTATGTTTATGTCTATTTTTGTGCCTTTTCATGTATTTTAATGTATGTTTATGTCTATTTTTGTGCCTTTTTCAGGTATTTTAATGTATGTTTATGTCTATTTTTGTGCCTTTTCATGTATTTTAATGTATGTTTTTGTGTATTTTTTGTGCACTTTCAATGTGTTTGTTCTTTACAGCTGCAGGAGGCGCCAACTCTCTGCTTTGTGAGAGTGAAAGCTCACTGTTTGGACACTTCAACTGCAGTTTTCAGCTATTTTTACTGGTTTCATTCTATTTTACATATTTCCATGCCTTTTTCATGTATTTCCAGTCTTTATAGTGCATTTCTGTGTATATTTAGTGTATTTCTGTGCATATTTAGTGCAGTCTTGTGTATATTTTGCATGTTTTTAGTGTATTTTGTGGTGTGTTGAGCTGGACGGACTCACTGAGAATGAGCTGTCAATCACAAGGTAGCCCCGCCCTAAAGCATACCCTGCTTTATGGTCTGTTTTACTCTAAATGGGACCATCAGTTACTAAATGAACATCATGCTGTATGGAAGAAGACTGTAACTAGAGACTGAGACCAGAAACTCATCAGGAAACTGTTTACTGAACTCATTAATCTCCATAAGACTCAATACTAATAGAGTGGAGCTGCCCCCTGCTGGCTGTTAAGAGACACTGCAACCCTCTGCAGTGTGTTTGGGTTTCTGGTTAGCAGCCAACAGTGGTTCTGGTTTATGTATCGGTGAGTCCACAAGAAGTCATGAGACAGTCGCTCTGTTTCCTCACAAGGTCACAGGAATAAGTTTTTGTCTGGTATCGTTCTGATGTCTCTGACCTTTGACCTCGGTGGCAGACACATGATGATGATGATATCGTTGTGAAATCTGCTGATCGACACTGTGACACCAGAATGTTTCCACAGAGATCAGATGACAGAGTGGATTTTTATGTTTTTACTGTGTTTCAGTGGATTCTTCGTTCCTCTTTTGTGTATGTTTACAGGTTTTAATGTATTTATTTTGTGTTTTCATGTATTTTAGTGTGTTTTAGTGTGTTTTAGTGTGTTTTGGTGTGTTTTAGTGTGAGGGATGCAAATACATATGATAAGAGGAGCATTCAGTGTTCAGATCAGCCCCAGTTGAATCACATTGACAAGAGGAAGTGGTTTCTCTTCATTAACAACTTCAGTCGCTCTGCGGTTAAAGGCTGATGAAAAAAAGAAATCAGATGTACTGAAATGTTTACGTCAGAAGGTAAAGGTCCAAGGGGCTTCGAAGAGGCCCCTAACCTAAACATTTCATAGTAAGAATTACGACGTTGAACCTCATGTCTTACTAACACTGCATATGTTGACAAAAATATCACTTGAAATTATAACAAACTGTAACTTAAATTTAAAGGCCTTCGGATACCACACTTACTTAATAAGTGTTTATTTTATGACAACTTCCTACTTTTACTTCCTACATCTTTACACAAATATCTGAACTCTCTGCTCCTCACAGCTTAAAATCCCCCCCCAAAACTTTATTATAAATGTACAAAAGCACAACTTTATTATCACTGCCAACAGACCTTCTGACTATCACAAACACATTGGTGAACAATTGATGCTGTAATTACGACAACATTTCACACACGTTTAACACATTATCTTGGCCGTCATTCAACTCAGTTTCACCGGTTTGTAGACCTAATTTAAGAGTAATCAATAAGTATTGTCCTCAGATTGATCAGATTGTAAAGCCTTTCGCTCTGTAGGCTGGAACGGAAACGTTGAAGGGCAGGTGGAGGCAGCAGGAAGAGACCAAAGTATTAAAATCACACCTCTGTATGTGGTTTTGCTGCAGTCACAAAGCAACATTTCTTTCAAAAGAAAAAGGTTCAAGTTTTAGCCAACTTTTCCCACCCAGGATATTTCTCAAACCTCCACAGTGTGAGTAGGAGGTTGATGCCTTTATCAAACTTTCCGAGCTCAGACAAACAACACCTTGTTTGTTTACACTGTCTCAGAAACAGCTGCTTCAGAGAGTTTACACCTTTACCCAACAACAACAGCAAAACCTGAAGCAAAGACTTTATTGTACATTCTAGTAATAAACATTCTGAATTCTGCAGTAATGTGTCTGTAATGTTGTCAAATAAAAGGTTTCAAGTGTTAAATCTGAGGCTTAGTGGAGAGTTTGTTCAACCTCACACCTTCCACCCACACCCACAACCTCAACGGCTGAAAGCAGCTCGAACTGAAGCTCCTGGTTGCCTCCAGTAACAGGATCTGTGTCTCAGAGCTTCTTTTTTAATGTAATATAGTAACAGTCTCTCCAGCAGCTGCAGTGTCTCTATATGCAGACGACTCCAACCTATATACTGATGTTTGACATGTTTACAGACAGGTTTAAAATACTGTGTGACACTGTCAGTGACCTCTGACACAGAAATGTGGAGTCTGTTAAACTTTTATGTTTTCAGAGATTTTGTTCTGACAGAAACACAAACAGAAACACAAACGTGTTGACTTCCTGTTAGGTACACAGTCTAAAGATAAAGGGGGTTTTAAGACAAACATTACAGGTTCAAAACCTTCCTAAGCTCCACCCCTTTCTGCTCTGTGCAAGTGGAGCAAGCTACTTACTGCTAATGCTATTTACTGCTTACTGCTAATTACTACTATACCATCCAGGTGTTCAGTAACTGTCCAGGTGTTCACTCAGGTGTCAGTGTTGAAGCCGTGTAGTAAACACTGGTACACTCTGAAGGATTAGCAGAAGGCAGGGGGGCTCTGTCGAGGGCGCTGTCCTCATTCTGAAACACACAGCAGGAGTACAGATTATGTTGTTATGTATGATGTCAGAACAACAATAACAGGTTAGTAACAGCATTAGCTGCAGATGTAGCAGTGGCTAGCAGTATTGGCTGGTTGTACAGGTAGTTGCAGGTTTGTAGCATTATCAGTCGTACTGTTAGCACTTGCCTTGCTGTAGTGGCAGTAATGTTAGCAGTAGCAACAACTAGTACTAGCAGTAGCATTAGCAGCAGTATAAATAATGTAATGATAAATAGCAGCAGTGTGTTTACCTGTGCTGCTCCCAGCCTCTCGGGGGTCTTAGAGGTCAAAGGTGAAGGGTCATTCACCTGGATGTTGCAGTTCTTCTTCATAAGGTTAGGTCTAAAAACCAAACCTGCCAAAATAATGTCCACACACAAGGTGTGGTTGTTAGAGGTTATATACATATGTAAGTTGGACATTTGGTGTCAGGTCAGTGAAGCTACATGCTAACATCCTGTAGTGTTTTTACTTTGTACAGCAGTTCCTTTGTAGCAGCAGCACAATCACATGATGCCATTGAGCTGTAGGTATTTATAGTGCAGCTGACCACAGAGTCAAATATGGTTAAAAACACTCACCAAAGACGACGAAGACAAAGAGGACATTCGGGGCCAATAAGACGAACACAAGAAGCTCACTCTGCCATATCGTCCCAATGTGCTGGTGGTTCACTATATAAAGTATTCATCAGATTGTGTAACAGCGAATTAAACAATGTCTGTAACCCTCATAGTTACTTTATAATGACTAATAAAGAGCTAATATGCTACTAATATGCGTGCTAACAAGCAGTTAGCTCATTATGAATATGTGTACTTTCATATGATATATAGATACATAGATAATTAATTAAATGTGACAGGAGAGAATTCAGCTCTGAAGTTTCCAGCATTATGAAGTATAAACGAGGTATAAACTGCAGTTCTTACCTGAGACGAGGTGGAAAGTATCTTCAAATATAAAGCCGTTATTTGGTTTTCTGGCACAGAAATACAGCCGGCAGTCCTCTGCTGTGGCGTTCACAATCGTAAGCCTGTTTACCTCCGCTATATATTTGCTTATAAAAGTAGTATAAATGGAGTTACTGTTCGTCTTATTCTTAGTAAAAGTACGTATGATGAGGGCTCTGCACTGACTGTGTACCTCCATGAACCAGTAGATGTTTGGTGGTTCCAGTGAGCAGTTCAGTGTGGCATTGTGACCCAGTTCGACTCGGACCTCCGTCAGATTCCCGGCCTCGGTGCACACCAGGAACACCAGGAGGATGACCCGTCTTCCTTCACAGCGAGAGAAGTACTCAGCTCACTTCCTGTTTCAGAGGGTGATTGTGATGAACCACAAACAGCAGGTTTCATCAGACGCTTCAAACCCAGAACTGAAACTGCTTCAGGAAACTGTTGTACCATCCAGCTCCAGAAGACAGACTGTATGTGTGTATAGGAAGTATTTTATAATCTGAAAGTACTACAGAAACACTGCCTTCACTGTATGACACTGAGTACTACGAGTACTTCTTCTAAAGTACTACTAGTGACAGTAGTATTAGTACTTGTGGTAGCAGCAGTAGCTGAAGGTGTAGTGGTAGTAGATAACTTTAATAGTTCAGGACAGGTGCAGTGTCTCGATATGCAGACGACTCCGACCTGTATGCTGATGTTTAACACATTTAAAGAGAGGTTTAAACTACTGTGTGACTTCTGACACAGAAAGAAATGAGGAGTCTATTAAACTTCAAAATATGTTTTCTTTGGACAGTTATCGTGAGAATTTGTTCGACCAAAAAAAATAAACCGTTTTCCAAACGAGAGCATTTGAATAATTCATGGAGGTGAGACAGTAAAAGGAGGAACTTCCTGTTAGGTACACAGTCTAAAATTAAAAAGGTGATCCAAGATCAACATTAAAGGTGTAAAATGTCACTATTATCCCTTCCTAGGCTCTGCCCCCTTTCGCTCTGTGCTCCAATAGCAGTTGAGCAAGCCTCAGTCGTCTTCCTTGATGCACGGAGAAAGTAGCTATTAGTAGCATTAGCAGTAACTAGCAGTTAGCAGAAGTTGACCGTGGCTTACTAAACTGTTATTGGAGCGCAGAGCTAAAGGGGGCGGGGCTTAGGGAGGGTCAATAGGCCACCTTTTAAGAAGAAATGAAACATAACAAAAGTATTAATTCATGGTTGAAACATCCAGTCTGAACAGCAGTGATATGAATTCATATTTAATATTCATTAATAATAATAACAATAATTGGTACAGTTCAGGTGTCCATTAACTGTCCAGGTGTTCAGTAACTGTCCAGGTGTTCATTAACTGTACAGGTGTCCATTAACTGTCCAGGTGTTCAGTAACTGTCCAGGTGTTCATTAACTGTCCAGGTGTCCATTCACTGTCCAGGTGTTCAGTAACTGTCCAGGTGTTCATTAACTGTACAGGTGTCCATTAACTGTCCAGGTGTTCAGTAACTGTCCAGGTGTTCATTAACTGTCCAGGTGTTCAGTAACTGTCCAGGTGTTCATTAACTATCCAGGTGTCCATTAACTGTCCAGGTGTTCAGTAACTGTCCAGGTGTCCATTAACTGTCCAGGTGTTCAGTAACTGTCCAGGTGTTCATTAACTATCCAGGTGTCCATTAACTGTCCAGGTGTCCATTAACTGTCCAGGTGTTCAGTAACTGTCCAGGTGTCCATTAACTGTCCAGGTGTTCAGTAACTGTCCAGGTGTTCATTAACTGTCCAGGTGTCCATTAACTGTCCAGGTGTTCATTAACTGTCCAGGTGTCCATTAACTGTCCAGGTGTCCATTAACTGTCCAGGTGTTCAGTAACTGTCCAGATGTTCATTAACTGTCCAGATGTCCAGATGTTCAGGTGTCACAGTTGAGGTAGTGTGGATTGAGGAAGCTGAGCTTTGTAGTAAATACACTCTGAAGAAGGAGCAGCAGGTGGGCGGGCTCTGTAGGTGGGGAGCTGGATCTCCTCGTACTGAAACACAGATCAGGAGGACACGAGTTTACAGGTGTATAATGCTATAATACAGGAGTATAAATACAGGTGTAGTGTACAGTACACAAGTATAATACAATAATACAGGAGTTTAAATACATGAGTATAATACTATAATACAGGAGTATTTAGGGGTGCACGATAATTATCGGACCGATAACAGGGAATAATTACGTCATACCGATAAGTCCGATATCATGACGAATAGCCCCGATAACATATATAACTTTGTCAGCACGGCAGTGCCCCGCTCTCACTATGAGACCTGAATGCCCCGCAGTGAATGCTGCGTTCAAGTGACGTTGGCATAATCAGAAAAACTCTTTCTGACTGGGAAAATTCAAGAATACCCCCTCATGTCAAAAAATAACTTGTTAACTCGGTCATAATTCTGGTAGTTGCTGACTTGAATTGATATCCACAGTATTTTTCCACATGTTACACATAAACAACAGAAACATGAACTTAAACGACTAGCAAAAAAACAGTCGAAAGAACAACTAGTAAAGGTGGGAACAGGGAATTTCCGTCACAATGCAGCACAGCGTGCTTACGTTTGATAACAAACGACATGGCGTCGATTGTGTGGGACTTTACAAAGTTTCTGAAGAAGACAGGTCGCTTGTTATTTGTAACAAATGTTCCAAGCAAGTTCCACGAGGAGGTAAAAGTAGGTCGAGCTTCAATACGTCAAACCTGATAAGTCACCTGAAACATAGCCATCGCTTCGACGTCTCTCTCTCTCTCTCCCCTCTCTCTCTCCCTCTCTCTCTCTCTCTCCCTCTCTCCCTCTCTCTCTCAATTCAAATCAGCTTTATTGGCATGAATGTAAAACAACAATATTGCCAAAGCTAAAAATAAATTACATAAGAACAATTTCATACATTTCATTAAATAAGTAAATAAAACTCTCTCTCTCTGTGTCTCTCTCTCTCTCTTTCTCTGTCTCTCTCTGTGTGTCTCTCTCTCTCTCTCTCTCTGTCTCTCTCTCTCTCTGTGTCTCTCTCTCTCTCTCTCTCTCTGTCTCTCTCTCTGTCTCTCTAAAACAACTGAACCTCGTTTACTTTAGTGAAAAGGTATTCATTTGAATGGAACCATAAGCCAAAATCATTTAAACTTAATGTTTTGTTACTATGGATACACTTTCAGTGTAACTTGTGTCAGTGCATTATGCACATTTGATTTATTGTTATTGAGGAATGCACTTTTTCAGATTGTGTTTACATAGAAATGTTTGAATCTAACTTGTGTCAGTGCATCAATGTTCTATATATATTTATTTTTTTGAACTTCTGGAATACACTTTCCAGTTTGTAATCCATGTATTTGCATCAGTTCAAGGAGCCTTTATTTTTTTTGAGAGACTTGCCAATAGTTTTTCATTGGAAAAAATAAATAGGCCTATCTCCATTTAAGAGTCAAAAGTGTTTGTTCATAGTATTAATGTCATGATCTTAGGTCATGATCGTATATATATATATATATATATATATATATATATGTATATGTGTGTGTGTTATCGGTATCGGCCTTTAGGAGCTGGAAGTTATCGGTTATCGTATCGGTTTAAAAAAAGTTATCGTGGATCCCTAGGAGTATTACTACTGATAGTACTGTTAGCAGCAGTACATGTAAAAGAACAAACAGTGGACTATGGGCAATAGCAGTAGCATTAGCATTAGCAGTAGTGTCTCAGTATAAATGATGTAATGATAAATAGCAGCAGTGTGTTTACCTGTGCTGCTTCCAGTCTCTCTGGGTTCTCAGGGCTCAAAGGTGAAGGGTCATTCAGCTGGACGTTGCAGTTCTTCTTCTTCTTCATAAGGTGAGACGTAAAAACCAAACCTGCCACAATAAAGGTGGCTGTTAGATATGATGTCATCATTATGAGCCTCCAGCTGTGTGGAGGTAGACGTGGTGTCAGTGCAGCTACATGCTAACGTCCTGTAGTGTTAAAGTTCTTCAGCAGCACAGACACACGATGCCTCTGTTGGTATTTATAATACAAACTGTAATAAGGTTAAAAACAGACTGACCGATGAAGATGAAGACGAGGAGGGCGATATTCAGGGCGAAGGAGCCGTACAGGATGAGCTCACTCTGCCATATCGGCCTGTTTTGCTGCAGCTGCTGGTGGTTCCCTGCACAGCTGTTGGTGGGCGGAGTGACAGCTGGAACATCTGGAACAACAAAAATAAGAAATAAAGTCCGTACGTACGCTGAATTCACATCTGATGTTTTAGTTGGGTAAAGTGAGTTCTGTTGCTTCCTCCGTCCACAGCAGTACATCGCTCAGCTTCCACGCTGGCATCAGGGGCCTTGGCTAGTAGAAGCATTAGCAGCCAAGCAGTTGTAGCACAGTAGTAGTATGACTTTAGTAACCTTACATTTATTCATGTTGGAAATCCGACTCCTCCCCCAATACTGAGAACACATATCAATATTCACATACTTCCTTACTAACGATCAATAAGCTGTAATAAGGTTACTGATTGAGAACTATTTACTAATCGTCTAGTAGTTTCAGAAAAAGTAATGAGAATAAAGCGAGCAGCTGTAGATAGCTTGGAAGGAAAGTAATAATACTTTAATATTATCAGTAATTAGTTACACTAATAGTTACTGGGCAAAGTAATATTATTACTAGTAATCAGGGTTGGGAGGGTTACTTAAAAAATGTAAAAACAAAATGAAGTAACTAATCCAAGTATCACAATATAAAAGTAATTTCATTAGTTTCTTTTGGATTACCTCGACGCCTAATAGGAGGAGGAAAAAGAAAGAATGGGTCTAAGTGTATTCTATAAGACGACCGAACAATGTGACCTTAAAGAGAAAAGGGAAGATTTTTAACAAAGATATGTGACCTCCGCCCTGTATCTATAGAAACTGTGATCGAGCGAACAGTCTATTTTTAAAGCTGATTTTAAATCCTCATTGTGAACCCCAAAATGTGGAGTACAAAGTTTTGTGTTAGATTACGTTTTACACTAACTTGCATATGTTGGACAATTAGCATAATTAGCATTAATAAACAATGTTTCAGCAACTGATTGACTGATTTGGAGTGTTGGAGAGTGTATGAATATAGGAGTGGTTTTGGGGGTTATTGGGCGTGATGAATCCATTTCTGACATTTTTAAACATAAACAATGGATGTTTAAACCGGGACTGACCATATTTCAACTCCCAGTGGGCTGATTTTGATAAATTTTCAGTTGATTGTGATGATATTTCTGTCACAGGTTAATTATAAAATGAAAACAAAAAAAGGCCAAAAAATGTGAAGAAATATTAGGTCTGAACATTTACACCAATGACATTGAGCTTTCTTGATTCTAAATCGCATGGTCAGTGTATTAAGCATATAAATAACCTTAAAATCAACTCAACATTAATAAAAATCCGCCCGCTGGGAGTCTAAATATGGCAACATCCGGTTTAAACATCCATTTTGTACATTTAAAAGAATCAGAAATGGATTCCGCAACCACTCTGATATTGTCTGTATAGCTGATTATTAATGAGTGAATTAATTAATTAATTAGTAAAAAGTCAGTTTGTAAATGTTGGCGACCCAGACTGAACATTTCCAACAGAAAACTTTGGTCCTCAACACTTCTGGGTTCACGTTGTTGGAAACAGATGATACAGAAATCCTGATTTTACTAAATGTAACTAATCTGATTGCATCTTTATTACTGTAAATGTAATAAGTTACTTTTTTGTTTCCTGATTATGTAACTGTATACTCTAATACAGATAATAAATATACAGATAATAAAGTAAAAACGAGGTATAAACTGCAGTTCTTACCTGAGACGAGGTGGAAAGTATCTTCAAATATAAAGCTGTTATTTTGTTTTCTGGCACAGAAATACAGCCGGCAGTCCTCTGCTGTGGCGTTCACAATCGTAAGCCTGTTTACCTCCGCTATATATTTGCTTATAAAAGTAGTATAAATGGAGTTACTGTTCGTCTTATTCTTAGTAAAAGTACGTATGATGAGGGCTCTGCACTGACTGTGTACCTCCATGTACCAGTAGATGTTTGGTGGTTCCAGTGAGCAGTTCAGTGTGGCATTGTGACCCAGTTCCACTCGGACCTCCGTCAGATTCCCGGCCTCGGTGCACACCAGGAACACCAGGAGGATGACCCAAATCAGATCCATGATCCAGTACAGGAACCAGTCTGACACAGCGTCTTCCTTCACAGCGAGAGAAGTACTCAGCTCACTTCCTGTTTCAGAGGGTGATTGTGATGAACCACAAACAGCAGGTTTCATCAGACGCTCAGACGCTTCAAACCCGGAACTGAAACTGCTTCAGGAAAACAGATTGGTAATAGTCCTATTATTAGCAGCATTAGTAGTATTTGTAGCAGCAGCAGTAACTGATAGACTGATGGAAGTAGTAAGTGTTAATAGCAGTGGAGTACTGTAGTAGTCAGGGTAGTAACAGCAGTAGTCGAGTTATTATCAGTAGTTGTATTAGTACCAATAAAACTATTACAGTAATAGTTTCAGGTGAAGTAGTAGTAACTATAGGAGGACAGTTACAGCAGTAATAACAACGATACTAACAGCAGGAGAACCTTTAATAGTAGTAGCAGTGAAACTACAGGTTCAGCAGCATCAGTACTATAGTTACAGTATGTAACTGTAGAGGAAATAATATTTACATTATAATAGAAACAGAAGAAGTTATAGTAAGTTAGAAGTACGAGCACTAACAGCAGTCCAGGTTCCAGTAGGAACAGCAACAATAAGGAGTGATAACAACATTATATCGCTACACTATTAGAACTAGTACTAACAGAATAAACAGTGGTATCAATATTACATCAGTAGTATCAGTATCAATATCAGTATCAATATTAGTATCAGTATTAGTACTAACAGTGCTGTGTTGTATGAGGTGATTGAGTGGCTCCATCTTGTGGTAGAAAGGTGGTACTGTTTATTTCACAATAAGACAAAATTCAGTCTGATCATTTACAGCAGAGACGCTGTTATAACTGAGGAAATTATCAAGAGCTGGTCCTGAGAAGGATGAAAGGATCAGTCACTAAATATAATCACAATCACTATTTGACTTCAAATAGTTCCCACTGACAAAAATATTAAATAAATATAAAGTACACAGTTTAATATCCACTCAGCAGATCCTTAATTTCCCAAGATTTAACTTTCACAACAATAATGGATAAATATAAAGAGATAACATGTAACTGCTGCAGCTGCTGTTTCTACAGAAGACCATTAGAGACACTTTATTTAAATTCTGATGTTTTTTAAGGCACATTTTAAATAGTTCTGTATTTTGTTTTGTTTTTTATCCAGAAAGTAGAGAAGGAACTGATTATTAGTGATATGATTACTTGAGCAGAAAGCTTCAATATGCTTCAATATTCTTCAGAGGAACTGTTTCATTATAATAATAGATACGTCAAAGCAAAAACCAGAATTAAGGTGCAGTGTTTGTCTTTAAGACAATTAATTGATTATTATAATGATCAAAACTAATCTTTGGTGTTCAATATGACATTGTTACTGTCTGGAGCTTTAGAGTTTTACAGACACGCTGTTACTGATCGCTCTGTTATAAAAGGGGTAATGTGTAATAGAAATAAAAATAAATAAAAGAAATGGCCTCAATTATACTTTCTGTGATTTAATGTCCATAAACGGATCAAAATGATGCAGAAATAACGACATCATGATGATTTTCTGAATTTCAGCTCTGTCTCTCCGTATGTCGTCCTCTTTACCTCAGACTTCATTCATTTGCATTATGGTGGAAACTCACCCTAACAGCTACGACTGTATGTCGAAGCCATCTGTGTGTTGTGTTACTGAGGTTAGCATGCTAACCAGCTAGTAACTGCTAGCTCCAGCCCGTACGGTCTTGTAAGACTACTTGAACTTGAAGTAAAGGAAGAGAGGAAGTTGTAAAATATGAGTCTGAATTCAGTCGGTTAACACCCGCCATCATGGTGTCGTTATTTCAGCATCACTTCCATCCGTTTATTGACAGTAAATCAGTTTGGATTATTTTGGGCTGCAGTGATCTTTAATGAGTGTGGACACTGTGAGGTTGATTATTGGTGGGAATAGTTATTTAACTCGTTTCAAAATGAATTTAAATGAAATGAAATAAATAAAACTTCACTATCCTGACTGTATACTCATAATAACAATAATAATAACAATACCAATAAAATAATACTCTGAGGTTGTTTCCTACACGAAATGAAACTTTTCTACAGTGTTTTCTAGATGAAGTTGAAGTTCTAACACGTTCTCGAGCTGAAGAACACAGACAGAGGGACAGAAAGCAGAACCAGATGGAGGGAGGTCGGTGTTACTGCAGCGCCGCCTGCTGGTCCTGGAGGAGTTGCTTCAACACGTTTACCTGCAACACCAAAACAAACAAACAGACTGGGGTTATAGCGCCGCGGACTCTGAGCCAGATCTGCCCCAAGAGGAGAGGTAGAGAGCCGGGAGAGGTTGGCTGCAATGTAACATGAACCACCCACAGTCAGTCTGTCCGCTGCTCAACTGGCCGTTGTTCCTTCAAGTGAAAGATTTCATCATTAAACTACACGACACACGAGTTTGGACTCTTCGCTGTGGAAGCTAAAGCTAGCTAGCATTAGTTAGCACTATGAGTCAGGATAAAGACTTGCACAGAGCTGGAGGACCACAGGTCAAACTGCTAGCACACACTCAGTTACCCACAATCCACCTTTGTTAAAGGGGAAGGATGCAGTGACTCTTCAGGTCCAGTAACATCAGTCTGATGGATTAATATCAATGCTGAGGTTGTACTTTGATACCGATTCATTTTACATGTGATCATATCATTGAGCTTTCTCAGTGTGTAAACTGCAGCCACAGGTTGGACCAGCAGGGGGCAGCGTTACAGCACAGACTGACACAGCTCTGTTATAAACAACAGAACAGAGGCATGCTGGGAGACACAGTGCTAGTCTCAGTCAGAGACAGGAAGCCCTGAACCCTGAATGATGATAGCGTCCACACAAATCTGCTTCTCCAGGTGATCAATACTCTTCTGCTGTTATATGGGGCTCTACTTTATTGATCATTTACAAACATCGGTTGTACATTGATCACTTGATTTCGATGAAATGAAACCAGCTTTACATCTGAGTGAGTGTTTGAGCTTTTCTTCTGGGATTGTGAACCGATACGACTTCTGTTAGAATCTAATAACTTCATCAAACAATATTTCAGTCGGGATGTCACAAGAGTCGATACTAAAACTCCTGAAAACTTGTTTTTCTACGGGAGCCCTTTAGTTTTTAAACCAATGGACATAAATGAACAGATCATTTCCTATTCAACAGGCTTCTTTACTGACAGATTCAGAGTTTTCTTCTCATTGTTTTTATTATACTTTTCTTCACAGAACCAGGTGCTGAAATATCAGCCTTTATTTTCTTAAGTTTTCTTACATACTCTAAAATCAGACCGTGCGACCCCATGCTATAGTACTGCTATAGGTACCGGGGCAGAGGTCAGACGCTCCCTGGCGCAGGCACGGTGGATATTTATTTTATCATTTTCATTAACAATGAGCTTCCTCCAACAGCTGATGTTACGACAGATTTTTTTTGGTGTTTTTATGAAACTTGCTGCTGAAGACAACAAACAGAGAGAAAGAGGAGAAGGAAGAGGAGGAGGAGCCACTGTGGTTCATTTAGCCTCCTCCAAAAGTATGCAGGTACGCAAGTATCAGGGAGAAGAAAACACTGAATTTATTTTAAAAAAGCAGCCTGTTGATTCATTATGATTGTATAAAAATATCAGGAAATCTCTGATCAATATTCACAGGAAATAATCAGCTCGCTTGTTTCACTGTAGTTCATCATTTTCTCTCTCCAGAGCGCTCTGTCCAACAGTAATAATAATAATCTGTAATAATCAGTAATAATAATCTGTAACAACCATCTGTAATAATCAGAAATAATCTGTAATAGTCATCAGTAATAATCTGTAATAATCAGAAATAATCTGTAATAATCTGTAATAATCAGTAATAATTATCTGTAATAATATCTGTAACAATCAGTAATAATCAGTAATAATCTAATCATCAGTAATACTCTGTAATAATCTGTAACAATCTGTAATAATAATCAGTAATAATCAGTAATAATTAGTAACAATCTGTAATAATAATCAGTAATAATCAGTAATAATCTGTAATCATCAGTAATACTCTGAAATAATCTGTAACAATCTGTAATAATAATCAGTAATAATCAGTAATAATTAGTAATAATCAGTAATAATTAGTAATAATCTGTAACAATCTGTAATAATAATCAGTAATAATCAGTAATAATTAGTAATAATCAGTAATAATTAGTAATAATCTGTAATAATCTGTAATAATAATCTGTGTTAAACAAACGAAGCCTTGATCTAAAGAATCACAGAGATGTTTTTCAGCCCTACTCGAGACAACGTTATTAGAACCGTGTCCTCGTGGAACCAGGTTTACCAGGTTCAGGCTTAAAGTGTGTCTGGAGGGAGGCAGAGGCTGCTGGTCAGACCAACCTGAAACAGAGAGAGTGACTCTCAGCTGGAAGTTCTCCAACGGGATGACGCACTCGTAGGGACCGGCGTCGTCCTGCTGAACGTTCTTCAAGGTGACAGAGAAGTTTCCCTTCTGGTACAGCGATGGGTCACTGAGCACTCGACCTCTGAATCTCTGGTGCTGTGTTGAGTTGTTCGGTACGTTATTGATGATGTCCAGTATGTTGTTGTCGTTTTTGTCTCTCCAGAAGACGGAGAGTAGACGGTCGTCCTCGGTGTAGACGCAGGGCAGCAGGACGGCGTCTCCGATAAAACCCTGGACTTTCTCCTGGCAGGTCCCTGAGAGCCCATATGGTCGTACAGTACACAAACTGTTTATTACTGTTCATACATTCATAAAATCAGTGACACTAAAAGGAAAGAAAGTATTTATTTTCTATTTTAAATGGATTTATTTAACTGACAGATATCTTAATTAATAATAATAATAATAATAATAATAATAATAATAATAATAATAATAATCTTATAATTCTGGAAGTTTATCCAACAAAAATTGTTTTTATCACTGAAGCAGCAAAATATCCTGTAAAAATTAATGTTATGGCAGTGTTATGGCTGTGTTATGGTAGTGTTATGGCTGTATTATGGCTGTATTATGGCAGTGTCATGGCTGTATTATGGCTGTATTATGGCAGTATTATGGCTGTATTATGGCTGTATTATGGCAGTGTTATGGCTGTATTATGGCAGTGTTATGGCAGTGTTATGGCAGTGTTATGGCAGTATTATGGCAGTGTTATGGCTGTATTATGGCAGTGTTATGGCAGTGTCATGGCTGTATTATGGCAGTATTATGGCTGTATTATGGCTGTATTATGGCAGTGTTATGGCTGTATTATGGCTGTATTATGGCACTGTTATGGCAGTATTATGGCAGTATTATGGCAGTGTTATGGCAGTGTTATGGCAGTATTATGGCAGTGTTATGGCTGTATTATGGCAGTATTATGGCAGTGTCATGGCTGTATTATGGCAGTATTATGGCTGTATTATGGCTGTATTATGGCAGTGTTATGGCTGTATTATGGCTGTATTATGGCACTGTTATGGCAGTATTATGGCAGTATTATGGCAGTGTTATGGCAGTGTTATGGCAGTATTATGGCTGTATTATGGCAGTGTTATGGCAGTATTATGGCTGTATTATGGCAGTGTTATGGCTGTATTATGGCAGCATTATGGCTGTATTATGGCACTGTTATGGCAGTATTATGGCAGTATTATGGCAGTGTTATGGCAGTGTTATGGCAGTATTATGGCTGTATTATGGCAGTGTTATGGCTGTATTATAGCAGTGTTATGGCTGTATTATAGCTGTGTTATGGCTGTATTATGGCAGTGTTATGGCTGTATTATGGCAGTGTCATGGCTGTATTATGGCAGTAATATGGCTGTATTATGGCTGTATTATGGCTGTATTATGGCAGTGTTATGGCTGTATTATGTCTGTATTATGGTAGTGTTATGGTAGTGTTATGGCTGTATTATGGTAGTGTTATGGCTGTATTATGGCTGTATTATGGCTGTATTATGGCTGTATTATGGCAGTGTTATGGCTGTATTATGGCAGTATTATGGTAGTGTTATGGCTGTATTATGGCTGTATTATGGCTGTATTATGGCAGTGTTATGGCAGTGTTATGGCAGTGTTATGGCAGTGTTATGGCTGTATTATGGCAGTGTTATGGCAGTGTTATGGCAGTGTTATGGCAGTATTATGGCAGTGTTATGGCTGTATTATGGCAGTGTTATGGCAGTGTCATGGCTGTATTATGGCAGTAATATGGCTGTATTATGGCTGTATTATGGCAGTGTTATGGCTGTATTATGGCTGTATTATGGCACTGTTATGGCAGTATTATGGCAGTATTATGGCAGTGTTATGGCAGTGTTATGGCAGTATTATGGCAGTGTTATGGCTGTATTATGGCAGTGTTATGGCAGTGTCATGGCTGTATTATGGCAGTAATATGGCTGTATTATGGCTGTATTATGGCAGTGTTATGGCTGTATTATGGCTGTATTATGGCACTGTTATGGCAGTATTATGGCAGTATTATGGCAGTGTTATGGCAGTGTTATGGCAGTATTATGGCTGTATTATGGCAGTGTTATGGCAGTATTATGGCTGTATTATGGCAGTGTTATGGCTGTATTATGGCTGTATTATGGCAGTGTTATGGCAGTATTATGGCAGTGTTATGGCAGTGTTATGGCTGTATTATGGCAGTATTATGGCAGTGTTATGGCAGTGTTATGGCTGTATTATGGCAGCATTATGGCTGTATTATGGCACTGTTATGGCAGTATTATGGCAGTATTATGGCTGTATTATGGCTGAATTATGGCAGTATTATGGCTGTATTATGGCAGTGTTATGGCAGTGTTATGGCTGTATTATAGCAGTGTTATGGCTGTATTATAGCAGTGTTATGGCTGTATTATGGCAGTGTTATGGCTGTATTATGGCAGTGTTATGGCTGTATTATGGCAGTGTTATGGCTGTATTATGGCTGTATTATGGCTGTATTATGGCAGTGTTATGGCTGTATTATGTCTGTATTATGGTAGTGTTATGGTAGTGTTATGGCTGTATTATGGTAGTGTTATGGCTGTATTATGGCTGTATTATGGCTGTATTATGGCTGTATTATGGCAGTGTTATGGCTGTATTATGGCAGTATTATGGCAGTGTTATGGCTGTATTATGGCTGTATTATGGCTGTATTATGGCAGTGTTATGGCAGTGTTATGGCAGTGTTATGGCTGTATTATGGCTGTATTATGGCTGTATTATGGCTGTATTATGGCAGTGTTATGGCAGTGTTATGGCAGTGTTATGGCTGTATTATGGCTGTATTATGGTAGTGTTATGGCTGTATTATGGCTGTATTATGGCAGTATTATGGCTGTATTATGGCTGTATTATGGCAGTGTTATGGCTGTATTATGGCTGTATTATGGCAGTGTTATGGCAGTGTTATGGCTGTATTATGGCTGTATTATGGTAGTGTTATGGCTGTATTATGGCTGTATTATGGTAGTGTTATGGCTGTATTATGGCTGTATTATGGCAGTGTGATGGCTGTATTATGGCTGTATTATGGCAGTGTTATGGCTGTATTATAGCAGTGTTATGGCAGTGTTATGGCAGTGTTATGGCAGTATTATGGCAGTGTTATGGCTGTATTATGGCAGTGTTATGGCAGTGTTATGGCTGTATTATGGCAGTGTTATGGCTGTATTATGGCAGTGTTATGGCAGTGTTATGGCAGTATTATAGCAGTGTTATGGCAGTGTTATGGCAGTGTTATGGCAGTGTTATGGCTGTTTTATGGCAGTATTATGGCAGTATTATGGCAGTGTCATGGCAGTGTTATGGCTGTACTATGGCTGTATTATGGTAGTGTTATGGTAGTGTTATGGCTGTATTATGGCTGTATTATGGTAGTGTTATGGCAGTGTTATGGCAGTGTTATGGCAGTGCTATGGCTGTGTTATGGCAGTGTTATGGCAGTGTTATGGCAGTGTTATGGCTGTATTATGGCAGTGTCATGGCAGTGTTATGGCAGTGTTATGGCTGTATTATGGCTGTATTATGGTAGTGTTATGGCTGTATTATGGCAGTATTATGGCAGTGTTATGGCTGTATTATGGCAGTGTTATGGCAGTATTATGGTAGTGTTATGGCTGTATTATGGCTGTATTATGGTAGTGTTATGGCTGTATTATGGCTGTATTATGGCTGTATTATGGTAGTGTTATGGCTGTATTATGGCTGTATTATGGTAGTGTTATGGCTGTATTATGGCAGTATTATGGCTGTATTATGGCTGTATTATGGCAGTATTATGGCTGTATTATGGCAGTGTTATGGCTGTATTATGGCAGTATTATGGCTGTATTATGGCAGTATTATGGCTGTATTATGGCTGTATTATGGCAGTGTTATGGCTGTATTATGGCAGTGTTATGGCTGTATTATGGCAGTATTATGGCAGTGTTATGGCTGTATTATGGCAGTGTTATGGCTGTATTATGGCAGTATTATGGCAGTGTTATGGCTGTATTATGGCAGTATTATGGCTGTATTATGGCAGTGTTATGGCAGTGTTATGGCAGTGTTATGGCTGTATTATGGCAGTGTTATGGCAGTGTTATGGCAGTGTTATGGCTGTATTATGGCAGTGTTATGGCAGTGTTATGGCAGTGTTATGGCTGTATTATGGCTGTATTATGGCTGTATTATGTCTGTATTATGGTAGTGTTATGGTAGTGTTATGGCTGTATTATGGTAGTGTTATGGCTGTATTATGTCTGTATTATGGCTGTATTATGGCAGTGTTATGGCTGTATTATGGCTGTATTATGGCAGTATTATGGCAGTGTTATGGCTGTATTATGGTAGTGTTATGGTAGTGTTATGGTAGTGTTATGGCTGTATTATGGCTGTATTATGGCAGTATTATGGCAGTGTTATGGCTGTATTATGGCAGTGTTATGGCAGTGTTATGGCTGTATTATAATAATAATAATAAATAATACATTTTATTTATAAGCGCTTTTCTAAATACTCAAAGACACTTTACATAAAAACATAAAAGCAGCAAAACAACATCAAACAGTAAAACACTAAAAACACATCAGACTAAGCTAAACATTAAAAGCAATTTTAGAAAGGTGTGTTTTTGTAAGTGATTTGAATGTTGGAGGGTCGGTACAGTCACGGATGTGTTTGGGGAGAGAGTTCCAGAAGGAGGGGGCAGCTACAGAGAAGGCTCTGTCGCCCCAGGTTCGGTGCTTGGTCCGGGGTGGAGGAGTCAGAAGGTTTGCGTCAGATGAGCGGAGGCTGCTGGATGGATTGTGGCGATGGAGCAGGTCAGTGAGGTAGGAAGGAGCCTGGTTATGGAGGGCTTTGTGTGTAAGGAGGAGGATTTTGAACTGAATGCGCTGTGGAACTGGGAGCCAGTGGAGGTTCTGGAGGATGGGAGTGATGTGATCATGGGTGCGGGTGTGGGTGAGCATACGTGCAGCGGAGTTTTGGATGTACTGTAGCTTATTTAGAGTTTTGGATGGTGTGCCATAGAGGATGCTGTTGCAGTAGTCGATTCTGGAGGTGATGAAGGCGTGGATGAGGGTTTCAGCAGCAGAGAAGGAGAGTGATGGGCGAAGACGGGCAATGTTCTTGAGATGGAAGAAGGCAGTTCTGGTGATTTGGTTTATGTGATGTTCAAAGGAGAGGTTATTGTCAAAGATGACTCCGAGGTTTCGACTGTGGGGGGATGGAGACAGGGTGGAGCTGTCAATGGTGAGGTGGAAACTGTCTGTGGTTTTGGTGAGGGATTTGGGGCCGATAATGATAAGGTCTGATTGGTCACAGTTGAGTTTGAGGAAGTTGGAATGCATCCAGGATTTGATGTCGGTTATTATTATGGCAGTATTATGGTTGTGTGTTGTAATATCGTCAGTAACTCTAGGGATGTTGCTCTCTGGTTACATATAAAATGACACTGTCAGTGTGCAGTTGTGCAGTAACTAGCTGTTATTTCACACTCTGTACTGCGGCCGCATTACTCAACAGCAGCAGGAACGTCTCAAAGCGTCCTCAGCGCCTCTGAACCCGTGAGAACTTAGTCCACTGTAACACTAGAACTACTCTCTGTTTTCTGTTCAGGAAGCTGAGATTGCACTTACTTTATATTATGTTCATCAGAGGGCTCATTAACAGCTGTAATTATCATTAATGTCTTTAAGTTTAGGAATATCTCTCTTCATTGGAGCAGCCTGAAATACAAGTATTTTTCCTGCAACTGAACCTTGTGTAGCTGGAAGGATTCCTGAGGGTAAACACAAATATGAGTCCCTGCTGATATGAGAGCATCCACTGAGGTTTCCTGCTGTCATTACTGTGTGTCTGAGGTTGCAGCTGCTGGAGAAAACAGACTACTGAAGGTTTAAAGAAACAACATGTGTGCTGTCTGAAAGAAATCTGGAGCTGAGCTGATGAAGACTAATTCTGATGATGATTAAATCTCAAAAGGTGGTTTGTGGGTGGAGACCAGAATGATCCTGGTCCCTCTGGAAGGGCGGATCCAGTGTGGGCTGAGGTTAATAATACTAGACTGTGGAAGAAGATATATGCACAAAGGAGAAGTTCCACTGGTTTGGCATCGACTACTGAACTATGTGTTACTTTGACCCACAGACCGAGATCTATCCAGAGACTGTAATCCTGATCCAGAGAGATCTGCTTTTTGGGCAGAGCAGGGGACGCTCATAACAAAGACATCATACGTATAATAATCTTTAGTATTTAAGATGCACTGACCTGCATTGAGCCTGCAGAGCAGCATCCAGAGCACAGAGAGTCCCAACCTGCAGACACACAAACAGTGTAGTTAATGAAGTGTTCTGTGTTTGGGTTAAAGACCAGAGCTCAGAGTGTGACAGGAACAAACAAACACCCACTGCGCTGCAGGTTAGAACAACCAGTGCTCTCAGACGGGTACTGTGGAGCTCTGCAGAGAGACAGCAGACTACATCATCACTTCAGTTTGAGTTTAATAACAGAGGAGCTCCTGTTGCAACTCGTCAGACAGCCCCAGTGAAACCAGTTCTGGTCCGAATTCAGTGACGTGAAGTGTGTTTCTCACTGTGGCGGTTTGCTTTCTGGCGGTGAAGTATTTGCAGATCAGAGAGGGTTGATACGCCCGATGCTGCAGATATAACGGGACAAACAGTGACTGCAGCTCTGCCTACAGAACACACTGAGAGTTTCACTTCCCACAATAACTGAGAATATGCACTGTGTGGTTAGCTGTGGTAAAGTGCAGCGGCGTGCAGCGGCGTGCAGCGGCGTGCAGCGGCCCCAGTGCAGTTAACCAGTGACAGGCTGTTTCACCTTCGCCTCTGAAACGAGTCAAAGGTCACACCTCGTCTCTGAATGAGGTTTCTGTGACCTCAGAGACAAACCTCAGCGCGGGACTTTTAAAGGCCCCTAGGACACCTGGAGGAGAGGGGAGGGCCCACAGGTGTGTCCCCCCCCCCCGGATTAATGATTAATGAATGCATTAATGAGTTGTCAGCACATACACAGATACACACAGCACCCTCTCATACACTACTTACACACAGTACTGTGTGTCCACGTACGACGAACACATACATACGGTACCGGAACTAGCCAGCTAACAATGCTAATTATAGGTGTCTTCCGGTAATATTTATTTATTTATTTATAATATATTTCTTTCTTTCCGTCCTATTGATCACCGTCTCACTCATTCACCCTCAGTCTGTCAGTCCGGCTGCACACAGCTCATCAAAGTCCCCGAACACAATCCACATGTTAAACCACTGCCGCTAGCTACGTTAGCCTGGGCCTTGTATTGGTGATGTATTGGTAATGTATTGGTGATGTATTGGTGATGTATTGGTGATGTATTGGTTTCTGGGGCTCGGGCCTTTCTCCTCCATCAGAACTAACCTCGTCCATCGACCCATGTTGCTTCAGGTGAAGAACGGAGCTTTAAACTTTACTTAATCTTCTGTTAGCAGACGGACGTCCATGTCTCCGTCTACGCAACTAAACGTCATACGTCAGGCGTCCGACGTCAGTGCGTACGGCGCTTACGCTCCTTAGAGGCTCGTTCAGAGTCTTTTTCCAATAGATAGCATTTATATGATCAATATGATTCATCGGATTGAGTTTCTGGGTAAATCCGTCACATATGAATTATAATTTACAACATTTTTCACGAATTTCACTTTTTTTACTGAATTATTCATCATCTGTCCCCTCTGTCCCCTAATAGCAACTGGGGAGGGGGGTCTCTTGCTGAGCCGGGGCCAGGTCAAACACCCCATTCTTGCAGTTTTGTATAGAAATTCAAGCAGTTGGTCCAAAGGTAAAGTGGTGAACTGCCAGAGTAAAATAATGCACATTTCAGAATTATATAAAAAGGCCTGTTTCAGGGAACAAGAAATGAGTCAACAACTTGTTCTGCACCACTGGAGGTTGATAAAGTCCCCAACTTATCCTGATTATGGAGAGAATTTTGTTCCTTTATTATTCAATCAAATAGAATAGATTTGAAACCAAAAAAGAGATTTGAGAGCAAAAAAGAGTAAGTGGCAGTCAAAAAAAATGTTTTTGAGATGGAAACAGAACAGGTTGCAATTGAAAACAAAATATGAGAGAACATATTTCTTCAACTTCAATCAAAACTAATGTTTGTAAGTAAAAACATGCGACCATTTTGCGTCCTCTTTGCTTGCAAGTTCAAAAGTTTTGCTTGCAAATTCAACTGCACTTGATGGGCTGGTGGACGAGAGAAGAGTTTCTATTGGTTGGTTTGACTGGCTACGTCTTCCTCATTACACCCACTTCTCCCTGTGCTGTGCTGCTTGGAGGTAGTCTGTTGCTCTTGAAACGTTTCCTATAAGTAATGAATTGCGCTATATATCGTTGGCTACAGCCTGCCGTACATTCACCACAACAAAAACAACAACAACAACACAAGTAATGAATTATAAGCACACTGATTAGCAGCAACATGGTTGTCTGTGTTAGTCACAGCCTGAGCAGAGTATCCTAATGAGTGAGTGAATTACAGGGAGGCGTATACAACGTAGGGCTGTGATTTAAACATTTAGTGTTGCACGGCACACGCGGTGCCAAAACGTCACGGTTCCTACACAACAGTACTACCGTGGATTACTAAACTACCGCTGAACGCGGGCTCCACATTTTACACTGCTGTGTTTGAGGGGGAGGGCCCTCTCCTTCTCTGTCAGATACTCAATATTAGTAGCAGTTAATAGTGAGTCTGATGTCAGGTTTATTCATTCAAACTGAAAGGATCTGACAGCTGACCACTTTATTACTATTTTTTTCCTGGTAGTTTTTTTTTTATTTCTCTTAAAATACTTATTTTCTCCTTTTTGTGAATTTCCTCAGTGTGGGATCAATAAAGTCTATCTTACTTTATCTTTTGGACAGCCCTTTATGTTAATACCATTTCAAGTTTGAAACTTAGGACATCCACTGAAGGTGAGCCTTCTTTATGTGAGGAGGAATGAGTCACGTGGGGAGGTGTGTGAGTGTAAATTAAAGGTCAAAGGTCAGCAGGAGGTGGCAGTTGGGTGTATGCGTGTGTGCGGACGGTGTTACCACAGTGCCCCCTGCTGGTCACAGTCAGTATTTATGTACATATTTTATTTGTTGGACATTTGAAGATTTTAAAATGTATACACTGTTTAATGATTATTGATTGAATCAACTCCATACAGAACATAGATCTAGAGTTTATACACTGTTTAATGAACAGATGTTACGCATTATACATTCAAGTAAAAGTAGCAAAATAAATAAAAAATAAACCCTAACTCCTTTAAATGAGAGAATAAATGTACTTCATTTCTTTGCACCAGCTCTGTGTCTGTAAACTGCTGCATGTTGAAACCAGTTCTTTGTCTGGAGTTTGGTGCCCTCCAGTGGCTCATTGTCTCCAGTGAGTTTCCTAAAAGAGCTCACTGAGTATGTGCAGAATAATCCACCCTACTGATGAAACAACAGCATAAAGTGGCCAAAGTGGTGCCAGTTTAAGACCAGTTTAGATGGTTAAAAGAACTGATTTGATCCCTGACTGTTAAAACAGAAGCATTTATCTGATCTGATTCAGGAAGACAAAGGTGATTTATTCTTTGTTTATTCTGGGTTCAGATAGTGTGATATCCTTCATATCGAAAGCTTAAGTGCAGTTCTTTCTTGATCTTTTTAGAGAAAATATACTGACTAGTTTGTTTAATACTGACATGATTCAACAGTCGTCATATAAAACCCATTCCGTATTCATGGTTGTGATCGGCCCGGTCGGATCCAGGACTTGAGGAGGGGGCAGCAATAAAACATGAGCTCGCAGATCTGTCTGGTTCCCAGGCTGCTTTATTCGTAGAAACAAAGTGACAACAAGTGGGAAGTATCCTTTACAATACTTTGTTATTGTACTTAAGTAATCTTTTCAGAGATCACTGTACTATCTTTACATTTTACTATCTCTTATTTTGCATCATTGAACACCTTTCCAAAATCAACAGACGGAACATGACCAACACGCCGTAAAGACTTGAAGATGAAGGTCAGATGTCCTTCAGGGAAACATACTTTTTACTTTAAATAAGAATGTGTGTACTTTTCCACCTCTGTAGGTGACGCACATAATTGTTTTCATCATTTTACAGGACTGGATGACAAGCTAAACTTAAAGAAGTAGTTTGAGTCAAATTGTCTTACATTTTATATTTATCCCTGTTTAAGATTAATGTTTGTTTTCGTCCACAGTCCACGTGTATTCATTCATCTTTGAGTTTGGGGAAAATACAAGTTTGTTTTAACAAGCTTCCAACCCAAATGTTAACTTCATACAGGAAGTTACAGAAAGTAAAAAGATTAAAATTAACAACATGAAGATTTTTAAGATCCTACAAAGTATGAAACAGCCTGTTTATGAAGTAGTCCAGAAGAATTGACAGTAATTATAAAATAATCCTGTTTTCTCTTTGCAGAAATTGGTCAGAGTTAGTTCCATGTCTCTGCCACGTCATTAGAAAATCACTTCTTGTAGATGGAAAATATCAGATCAGCAACTTTACCTGTTATCGGCCCAGCTGCAGTGGGGGCTGAGGAGAGGTAGAAGTAGGGGCTTCTGGCTGAAAAGGCCTTTCATTGAAACTGTGTTAGAGCCCCTCTTCCCCCCCCACATTCAAGTTCTGGTTTATTTTTTAAAATGTAGAAAGAATGGCATGATGCTAATATGGCAACTTCCTGTTGTGGGAATTTTTGGATGTTTATTTTTTTATTCTAGATATTTGCACTAATAATTCATTTAAATTAATTTCAAATGATATTGTAGTTTTCCAGATCAAGATATTGGTTTTCAACCTGTTCCAGGTTTTTATTTATTCTGAACTAACCTAAGTAGCTGAAAGATGTGTAATATTTATATTTTTTATCCTTATCCAAATGTAAAAATTCTGTTCTAGTTTTCTAGCTGATATATTTTGAACATTTAGCTGACTTCCTCACATTTCAGACAGAAATTCATGTTGAACAATTGTATGTAATTGTTTGTTTCTCTGTAAAAGATAAATGTTAATAATATAATAGTGTTC
This sequence comes from Dicentrarchus labrax, assembly GCF_905237075.1. Classification (NCBI taxonomy): domain Eukaryota; kingdom Metazoa; phylum Chordata; class Actinopteri; family Moronidae; genus Dicentrarchus; species Dicentrarchus labrax. The sequence continues at coordinate 701,789 of NW_026136716.1, forward strand.
AGTTCAATGAAGAGTGCCCTCCAGGGGTCAGAGTGAATAACTGCAACACTATACACCACTCAACATGAATTCATATTAAAGCAGTTCACTAACTTATTGTTGATTTCTGATAAATGTCAACATAACTCATAACATTGAATATGAATACAGAATACAGATTTAATATTTAGTTTTACACATGCAGGTGAATTGCATTTTGGATCATTTGTGTTATTCAATAATAATAATATTATTCAATAATAAGAAGCTACAATAATAAGAAGCTCAGAAATACAATAATAAGAAGCTACAATAATAAGAAGCTACAATATTAAGGAGCTACAATAATAAGAAGCTACAATAATACAATAATAAGAAGCTACAATAATAAGAAGCTACAATAATACAATAATAAGAAGCTACAGTAATACAATAATAAGAAGCTACAATAATAAGAAGCTACAATAATAAGAAACTACAATAATACAATAAGAAACTACAATAATAAGAAACTACAATAATAAGAAACTACAATAATAAGAAGCTACAATAATAAGAAGCTACAATAATAAGAAACTACAATAATACAATAATAAGAAACTACAATAAGAAACTACAATAATACAATAATAAGAAGCTACAATAATAAGAAGCTACAATAATACAATAATAAGAAGCTACAATAATAAGAAGCTACAATAATACAATAATAAGAAGCTACAATAATAAGAAGCTACAATAATACAATAATAAGAAGCTACAGTAATACAATAATAAGAAGCTACAATAATAAGAAGCTACAATAATACAATAATAAGAAGCTACAATAATAAGAAACTACAATAATAAGAAACTACAATAATAAGAAACTACAATAATAAGAAGCTACAATAATAAGAAACTACAATAATAAGAAGCTACAATAATAAGAAGCTACAATAATACAATAATAAGAAGCTACAATAATAAGAAACTACAATATTAAGAAGCTACAATAATAAGAAACTACAATAATAAGAAACGACAATAATAAGAAGCTACAATAATAAGAAACTACAATAATAAGAAACTACAATAATAAGAAGCTACAATAATAAGAAGCTACAATAATACAATAATAAGAAACTACAATAATAAGAAGCTACAATAATAAGAAACTACAATAATAAGAAACTACAATAATACAATAATAAGAAGCTACAATAATAAGAAGCTACAATAATAAGAAACTACAATAATACAATAATAAGAAGCTACAATAATAAGAAGCTACAATAATAAGAAACTACAATAATACAATAATAAGAAACTACAATAATACAATAATAAGAAACTACAATAAGAAACTACAATAATACAATAATAAGAAGCTACAATAATAAGAAGCTACAATAATACAATAATAAGAAGCTACAATAATAAGAAGCTACAATAATACAATAATAAGAAGCTACAATAATAAGAAGCTACAATAATACAATAATAAGAAGCTACAATAATAAGAAGCTACAGTAATAAGAAGCTACAATAATACAATAATAAGAAGCTACAATAATAAGAAACTACAATAATAAGAAGCTACAATAATAAGAAACTACAATAATAAGAAGCTACAATAATAAGAAACTACAATAATAAGAAGCTACAATAATAAGAAGCTACAATAATACAATAATAAGAAGCTACAATAATAAGAAACTACAATATTAAGAAGCTACAATAATAAGAAACTACAATAATAAGAAACGACAATAATAAGAAGCTACAATAATAAGAAACTACAATAATAAGAAACTACAATAATAAGAAGCTACAATAATAAGAAGCTACAATAATACAATAATAAGAAACTACAATAATAAGAAGCTACAATAAGAAGAAACTACAATAATACAATAATAAGAAGCTACAATAATAAGAAGCTACAATAATAAGAAACTACAATAATACAATAATAAGAAGCTACAATAATAAGAAGCTACAATAATAAGAAGCTACAATAATAAGAAACTACAATAATAAGAAGCTACAATAATACAATAATAAGAAGCTACAATAATAAGAAACTACAATAATAAGAAGCTACAATAATACAATAATAAGAAGCTACAATAAGAAGAAGCTACAATAAGAAGAAGCTACAATAAGAAGAAGCTACAATAATAAGAAACTACAATAATAAGAAACTACAATAAGAAGAAGCTACAATAAGAAGAAGCTACAATAAGAAGAAGCTACAATAAGAAGAAACTACAATAATAAGAAGCTACAATAATAAGAAGCTACAATAATAAGAAACTACAATAATACAATAATAAGAAACTACAATAATAAGAAGCTACAATAATAAGAAACTACAATAATAAGAAACTACAATAATACAATAATAAGAAGCTACAATAATAAGAAGCTACAATAATAAGAAACTACAATAATAAGAAGCTACAATAATACAATAATAAGAAGCTACAATAATAAGAAACTACAATAATAAGAAACTACAATAATAAGAAGCTACAATAATAAGAAACTACAATAATACAATAATAAGAAGCTACAATAATAAGAAACTACAATAATAAGAAGCTACAATAATAAGAAACTACAATAATAAGAAACTACAATAATAAGAAGCTACAATAATAAGAAGCTACAGTAATAAGTAACTACAATAATACAATAATAAGAAACTACAATAATAAGAAACTACAATAATAAGAAGCTACAATAAGAAGAAGCTACAATAATAAGAAGCTACAATAATAAGAAGCTACAATAATACAATAATAAGAAGCTACAATAATACAATAATAAGAAGCTACAATAATAAGAAACTACAATAATAAGAAACTACAATAATAAGAAGCTACAATAAGAAGAAGCTACAATAAGAAGAAGCTACAATAAGAAGAAGCTACAATAAGAAGAAGCTACAATAATAAGAAACTACAATAATACAATAATAAGAAACTACAATAATAAGAAGCTACAATAATAAGAAACTACAATAATAAGAAACTACAATAATACAATAATAAGAAGCTACAATAATAAGAAACTACAATAATACAATAATAAGAAGCTACAATAATAAGAAGCTACAATAATAAGAAACTACAATAATACAATAATAAGAAGCTACAATAATAAGAAACTACAATAATAAGAAACTACAATAATACAATAATAAGAAGCTACAATAATAAGAAGCTACAATAATACAATAATAAGAAACTACAATAATAAGAAACTACAATAATAAGAAACTACAATAATAAGAAGCTACAATAATAAGAAGCTACAATAAGAAGAAGCTACAATAATAAGAAGCTACAATAATAATAAGCTACAATAATAAGAAGCTACAATAATAAGAAACTACAATAATAAGAAACTACAATAATACAATAATAAGAAGCTACAATAAGAAGAAACTACAATAATACAATAATAAGAAACTACAATAATAAGAAACTACAATAATACAATACTAAGAAGCTACAATAATAAGAAACTACAATAATAAGAAACTACAATAATACAATAATAAGAAACTACAATAATACAATAATAAGAAACTACAATAATAAGAAACTACAATAATAAGAAGCTACAATAATACAATAATAAGAAGCTACAATAATAAGAAACTACAATAATAAGAAGCTACAATAATAAGAAGCTACAGTAATAAGTAACTACAATAATACAATAATAAGAAACTACAATAATAAGAAACTACAATAATAAGAAGCTACAATAATAAAAGCCAATAATAAGAAGCTACAATAATAAGAAGCTACAATAATAAGAAGCTACAATAATAAGAAACTACAATAATAAGAAGCTACAATAATACAATAATAAGAAGCTACAATAATAAGAAACTACAATAATAAGAAGCTACAATAAGAAGAAGCTACAATAATAAGAAGCTACAATAATAAGAAACTACAATAATACAATAATAAGAAACTACAATAATAAGAAGCTACAATAATAAGAAACTACAATAATAAGAAACTACAATAATACAATAATAAGAAGCTACAATAATAAGAAACTACAATAATAAGAAACTACAATAATACAATAATAAGAAGCTACAATAATAAGAAGCTACAATAATAAGAAACTACAATAATAAGAAACTACAATAATACAATAATAAGAAGCTACAATAATAAGAAGCTACAATAATACAATAATAAGAAACTACAATAATAAGAAACTACAATAATAAGAAACTACAATAATAAGAAGCTACAATAATAAGAAGCTACAATAAGAAGAAGCTACAATAATAAGAAGCTACAATAATAATAAACTACAATAATAAGAAGCTACAATAATAAGAAGCTACAATAATAAGAAACTACAATAATAAGAAACTACAATAATACAATAATAAGAAGCTACAATAATAAGAAACTACAATAATACAATAATAAGAAACTACAATAATAAGAAACTACAATAATACAATAATAAGAAGCTACAATAATAAGAAACTACAATAATACAATAATAAGAAACTACAATAATAAGAAGCTACAATAATAAGAAGCTACAATAATAAGAAACTAAAATAATAAGAAGCTACAATAATACAATAATAAGAAGCTACAATAATAAGAAACTACAATAATAAGAAACTACAATAATACAATAATAAGAAACTACAATAATAAGAAGCTACACTAATAAGAAACTACAATAATAAGAAACTACAATAATAAGAAACTACAATAATAAGAAGCTACACTAATAAGAAACTACACTAATAAGAAACTACAATAATAAGAAGCTACAATAATAAAATAATAAGAAGTCACACACAAACAGACACACACACACACACAGACACACACACACACACACACACACACACAGACACACACACAGACACACACACACACACACACACACACACACACACACACACACACAGACACACACACAAAAAAAAAAAACACAAACAACACAGACACACACACAGACACAGACACAGACACAGACACAGACACACACAGATGTCAATAGACCAGCAGCGGTGGAGGGGGACCCACTTTGGAACTGGATTAGAGATCAGAAGATCAGATTAAATATATATATAATAATATATAATAAACAACCCAAATGGTAGTTACACGCTCCCCACCCACCCCCCTGCTGGTCATGTGACTAATGTGTCACTCTCTTTCTGGATTTCATTGTTTTCTTACTTTAAAACGGTCAATAAATTGGATTGTTTAATGGCACGTCTACAGTACCGTTATTCTAAACGTGATTGTAATTTATGTTAACAACAGTAACATATAGAACCTTTATGTGTCACTGGTTCTGCATAAAAATATTACTGAGAACCAAATGTACAGAGGGTCTGTAAACATGATGGCCATGTACCCTGTACTTTTATTTTTAGACACAAACACAGCAAAGAGAGTCAACAAACAGCTTCAGTGTGTGTGAGATCCGGTTTGAGCTACTACTGTTTTATCAGATGCCCGATACTGTACACGTGAACACTTCCCCCGACTGCAGCTACACACTGAATATAAAGAGAGAGAGATTATCACGGGCAAAATAACTCAGTAGAAAGATATTGTGATATCTATACCAATATTTAATATTAATTCATTTATTTGTTTTAGATTAGTTATTTCTTGAATGTAAGTCTTTTCCCCACAAAAAGTGAATAGATTATTTTCCTGCATGTTTTTGCTCAGGTCAGAGGTGGGAATTTTAAGTTTGTTTAAGAAACCTCTAATCTGTTCTTTTAAGAAGAAACCACATTTCTTGAAACAACTTTTCTGTAAACAATAATAATCTGTATGATTAAAATGTGTTCCTTACATCCCACGATGGCGCACACAGACTCATCATCTCTCCTCAGTAACAGGAAGCATCTGGCAGACAGGGCTGAAGTTTAGCACTGAGGTCAGAGGGATTATGGGAGATTACAGGTGAATGGAAGTGTGATTGGTTTGACGGACCAATAATATTAACGAGGACTGATTTATAAAAGGGTTGAACTCCTGGTTCACTCTACCCTTAATAAATCCAAGGGAGACTTGGTGGATTTGATCACAAATTGACCCCTCTTAAGTCCCTAACATATATGTGAGCAAAACACTAGCTGCCGATTGATGTAGCCTAAATAACCCTAACACAGTGAGCACTGACAGTGAATAACACTGATTATCTGGTTATCAGGGCTCCTGTCAGTGGTGGTTGTGGTGGTGAGGGGGGAGGTGGTATATCAGGCAGCAAGTTAACATTTGGTGCTCAGAGTTGATGTGTTGAAGCAGGAAAAATGGGCAGCGTGAGGATCTGCAGCTCTTGGGGGTGTTCCCGGTCTGCAGAGGTCAGTACCTATCAAAAGTGGCCCAAGGAAGGAGGCCAAGGCTCAGTGACTGTCTGGGACCAGTCAGGGAGTCCAGTGCTCCGTGTTACTGCTGACTGGTGGATATAGTCACATCTTAGCAAAGTAATTACTATCTAACTAGCTAATTAATCTACATCAATCATTAGTTGGCTAGTTGTGAAGGTGAAACGTGAAAGCTAATTTTAGCAGAACACTAACTAGTTAGCTAATCTATATCAAGTGTGAGCCAAAAAGCTAGCATTTGCTACACAGAAGAACACTAACTAGCTAATTAATCAACATCAACCAGTAGCAATGTAGATATTTCTTGAAGCTTATGTTAGCAAAATTTTAGCTAACTAACATTTGATGCAAGACGATACATTTTCAAGTCGTACTTGTTGCAATAATATAAACCAAAAAACACAAAAATACTCATCAAAACCTTTAATTGCCAAGCTGGACATTAAATAGAAAAATGCATAGCTGTTTATGTAACAAATACAGTATTTTTCACAGAAATGTCATCGACCACATTATTAAAGATTTTCTTTAATTTCTCAGACTTTATATTTAAGACTTTTTATGTCTGGATGGATGAAAATCCGTCTTTTACTCTTTTCTTTCTTTTAAGTTCAGGATAATCGAGCTACAGTTCTGAATGGGTTTTGTATAAATATCATCAGGTACTAACGGCTGACGAAATGAGTCAACACAGCTTCAGTCAGACTGACGAACACCAACTTTTTTTTATTTTACCACTTTAAAGTAGCGGAGAAACACTCTTTCTAGCCTCTGAAATGTGAAGATTTCTTCAGGTTTTCAAATGTTGGTCGGACATTTGGAGACGTCAGCTCACAGTTTTCTGACATTTTACAGACTGAACAATAACAATACTGAAAGTGAACAATTGATTAATCAAAAAAATGCCAATCGGGTTCATAATAATGAAAATAAACCCTAATTTTAGAAGCTGCAAACTGAGAACCGTTGGGGTTTTTTTTATGGTGATCAGCCACCAGAGCCGTATTGAATTTTGTCAGCTCAAGATCTTTTTCACAGCTTTTCTTACCCTACTATTTCTGCTGAGAAAAAGGTCCATTATCTTCTTTAAACCAACAGTTTGTAGATGTTTAAAGCCGAGTTCTGTCTCAGTGTGTTTGCATAGTTTAGAAAAGGACAAACGGACAAAAAACCCTGCAAACATCCACAGTGTAAATACAGTCGGACAAACAACTGGAGAATATATCAGTTTCTCGCTGCAGTTATTTGCCCTATCTCGACCCCTCAGTCCCTTTGTGATAAATATAAACGCTCTGTAACAAACCACACTGGTGTTTTTGCACATTTCAGCTCATTAACTACAAATCCTTTCGGGGAGAAGGAGTTCACTTTCTGGTTTACGCTATCACTGAGCGGCGGTGTGTTCAAGGACACTTTGACATTTGATAGTCGCCCCCGTTGAACGTTATCCGAATGTCAAACACAGGATAAGGCGAGTGTAATCTTTTTCTAGCATTTGAAGAAGTTGTGGGACTCACAAAAGACAGGACGAAACAAGAATGGTCAAGATTTTTGTTAGTACCTATTACTCAATTTTCCGTCCTTTGGCGTCCCCCAAGGGACGATACTCAGGTCCCCTTTTGTTTAAACAACTGAGTAGGACTGAGTATGACTAGCAAACTGATCAAGACATTCGAATTCAAGTCAACATTATATTGTCATAATTTTCCCAGATATCTACAGATCCGGTGATTCTCACTCAGTGTACGTTTTTATTTGATTTATTTTAATTTTTTCTGCTCAGATAGTTCCTTGACTACAAACTAACTTTGTAGTAACTAACTAACCACGATTACTAGAGGGTTTTCTCTCTTCTATAATTAATTATTCAAATTAAAGGAGACAAAAACAACAGTTTGGTCTTACTAGTAGACAACAGTTTTAGAGGCTATTCAAACCTGTTTAAACCTGTAAATATTATTAAGATGAGACTTTGAACGTGTCATTGTAAATAGCTCCGACATCGGGGGACACACTTTTATTTTCACCTATAATCTTGTGTTTGGCCTGTTGTTGTCTACAGTGTTTTTACAGATTAACACGCTGAACCTTGAACTTGGGTATTACAAATATTAAATGATACCCAGATATTGATCGGATAAAGTGTAGATTTGTCTTTAGTTTCCTCCCAGAACTGAAACTAAAGCTGCTTTGTAGTAAATGAGCTAACGTGTTCAAAGACAGGGTTACGGTTGAATATAATTTCTATAAATGAATCCGTCCTCAGTCAGTTCCTGCAGCCAATCTCCTCCTTGTAGCGGGTCGTTAGCGTGTTAGCCTTGCGCGTCAGTTTGGACAGAACCGAGTGGAGTCCATTCAGGTGGAAATGAAACTCTTTCTCCAGGTCGTCCTCCGTCACCGCCACTGCCTCCGTCGACACGCCAGCCTTCTCCTTCCGCCGCTCGTCGCCCTGCAGGACGCCCCATTCTATGTCATTGCGGATGGACTTGAGCAGCACGTACGAGCTATACATGTCGGCGTCCTGCTGGAAGTAGCCATTGGTGGCTGCGGCACCGTTAGCGGTCCTCACCGCCTTTGCGTCCTCTGCTTCGTCCAGCGGGACGTCCCGCAGCAGGCTGGGCACCATCACCGTCTGGTCCATGTTGTTGACGGCGCCAATGAAGCGTTTCATGGCGTTGAAGAGCGAGTTCTTCTGGTTGTAGGATTCAGATATCTGCATCATGGCGAACAACCTGAAGTGAAGTCGCCGCTGTCACAGTCCAGGGCCAAAGTTAGCCCGCTAATGCTCTTTAGAGGATTATTATGAGGCTGCAGCCAGATCCCAGGTCAGGTCTTAACTGGACCAGGTTACACAGGTACACTCACCATGTCCTCTTGGATCAATGAGCTGGTTTCCTGGTTATAAACGGGTTGCAGTTTGACCCCGACAACTTTGTGTCCCTGCTAAGCATGGAGGGCGTCTGTTGCTACAGGACGCCGGCCGACCGTTTCACCCCAGAGGTCAAATAACAACCTGAAATACAACCACAGAGAAAGAGAGAGCTCATTCATGTAGCTTTAAACAGAGGGAAGAAGAGGAGGAGGAGGAGCTAACAGACGCTAACAACTTTAGCAGGAGAGCTAACATCACCAAAATTAGCCCAAACTCACATAAAAGCTTTAATATTGTTCCTGCTCAAATTAAACTCTCCGGCTGGATTTCTTTTTTGGTCTTTACACATAATGTTCATCACTATTTTATTTTGAAAAACCTGGACTCGGCCTATGGGCCATATTATGTTATACTGTCCGAAATAATAACAATTTTAAGGAGATAAATGTTAATGTCTCACGAATCACAAAGCAATGGTTAACTGCAGCAACTTAGCACTAACTAGCATGCAAACTAAATGCTAAATCAGCGCTAACTACAAAGAAAAAGGGACATTTCTTCTAGCATCAGAAGTATAAATGAGGCATAAAACAAGCCAACAGTGCTCTCGCTGGCACACAAACATCTGCTCTGTGAGTTTTAAGGAGCTAAATGAGTCCAAGAACCACAAATGAATTAGCACTAAAAGAGTTTGACTACAAACTATCAGGTTGTATAGAAATTAGCAGGCTTGGGAAGTAACTGATTACATGCAACTTATTTACATTCTCTGTATACAAAAAAAGATAATAGTTAATAAAAAAAGACTGAGTAAAAATGGGGATTAACAGGAGGATTACAATTTTAATCTTTCTATAGATACAGGGCAGAGGTCACATTTTTCAGTTCTTCCGTTTCCTGTCTAATGTCACATTGTTCTGTCATCGTATACAATAAACTTAGATCAGGACTTCTTTGTTCCTTTTCCTGGGCTTCATTTGCATATTCGCTGCTGAGGTAATCCAAATGTAACGGAAAGTAATCCAGTTACTTTAATGTTATCATACCCGTTACTGACTATACTTTTCAAGCAGGTAATTAGTAACTGTATTGGATTACATTTGAAAGTATGCCTGCCAACCCTGCCTCTATCTGCTAGCATCAGCAGGCTACATGCGGCTACCGCTATTAGCAAATGGAGCTCCATCCACATGCAGAGTTCCCGCGGAATAAACGCGGTTTATTAACGATAGAAAACAGCTGGAAGAACGCGGCGACAACTCTCAGGGTCTCTACGGAAACTGAGAAGGTGCATAACGGATGTTGATCGAACGAACACACGAGAACGTCCGATAATGGATGTACTGCTGAGGCTAAACACAACGCAGCTCAAATTTAACGACGTTCAGAAAACGGGAGAAAAAGCCGCGTGCTTCCGGGTGTTCTTCCCGGCGGTTACTCTGTTTAACTCTCCGGGTTCACCGGGAATTAACCGACAGAAGCTACCCTGACGCTCTCGACCCACTCGGCTAATTCCGGGTACCGTTAGCCCCCCCCCGCCCCCGCGGTGGCGTTCACGGACACACCTCCGCGGTGCAGGCGGCCGGTGAGCTCACCGTGTGTCCGGTGTTGTTGCTCCGTCGTGTCGGTGCCTGAGCCGTTCAGTCCGTTAATCCGCCCTGGATGGATGGAGCACCGGGTGTGTTCGGTCGGAGCAGCCGGGGAGCAGCAGGGCGTGCCGGGAGGAGGCGGGGCGAGGATTAGCAGGAAAGACCGAACCTCCGAGACAGCCAATCACAGCGAGGCATGCCCCTGCGACGTCACGTGGAACGTTGGCAAAATGTTCCATTGTTTACAGAACGTTCCATCGGTTCTGTTGGTTCTACTCATTCATTTCTATTTGTTTGACTTATTTATCTTTGATTTTTGTTGTGTCATTTTATTTAACTTTTAAATGGATTTTTTTAAATATTAATTTCATTCTATGACGTTTACAGTAGAAATGCACATTGTATAATGAAATGTTCTGGATGTTTATATTCTTGTTGTTATTAAAGTACTTTTTAAGGTTGTATTTTATGTATGTTTTCAGTATAAGTTACATACACAGGTCAAATTCATAGTTGCTCTAGTATTTATTTATTTTTATTAAATTGAATGTATTTTTCGTTCTGCCTGTCACATTCTCGTTAGTCTTGTAATGAACTGATTTCATGTTCTAAAATGCCTTACATATGGCCTAATAAACAACAATTTAATTAATGTATCATTATAATTCAAACAAGATGATTTATTTATTTAATTGCAATATGAATTATGACTAATCTGTTTACAACATGGGAACATTTATATATAGATTTTATAGACTTATAGATGAAATTGAATTCGCTTTCCTCTCCTAATCTAAACTTTTTATGATATTCAATGGCATCTTTGGTATAATAAAAGTCATATTATTTGTTATATTGTGATTTTACACATTTTCACATCCTGAAAATAAGCAGAACATCTCATTTAATTCAATTTAATTATTTTAATTCAGCAAACCTCATTAAAGGCAGCGTTATTTTTGTTTTAATTTTCAGATTTTTCTTGTTTCTTTTTTATTTAATTTATTGTCTTTAGTTTCCTGAAATAGTTTCAGTGTTTCCTGTTTCCTTGTGTTGGTGAGACACCGCCCCCCGCTGGCTGTTCATCAACATTAGTTTCCATATTCAGGTTCAAATTAGTATATTATTATTATTTTAGGCCAAATTCAATTCTTTACTCTAAAGATCAGATTATTTACTCATGTTAGGCAAAAACTAAATGAATTAATAACTTTGTATTTCATATTTATGTATTTATATTAAGATTTGTATTAATTGGAGTTTTGTTTTTTACCAGATTTGTGTTTTATTCATCTATTTTGTCCATTTTAAAGGTATAAAATAGAGTGAGAGTCACTGTCACAGTCATTATAGTTGATACATTTGTTTCAAAAAAAACATTTTTAAGACTGGATGGGTCATAATTATATTAAAGGTAACATATATGACATTATGTCAATACATATATGTATTATATCAGCAAACAAATATCAGCTGTGATCGGTGAATTAAGGATGTATTTTGACCAAACCAGAGTTGGGGATTGTTTAAAGTGTGTTTTACCTGTGAGGTAAATTTCATACTTTTGTCAATGGAGCCTGGTTGGCTGTATTGTTTTGGTCTGAGAGGCTGGTGCTCTAGTGACATCGAGTGGAAAATGAATTTCACACATAAAATCTTTAATAAAACACTTTTACTTTATAGGAATTAAACAATTATAGATGTTTAATTATAGTTATATTATATTGAAAATTATAAATATCATTAATAATTATAATATTATTAATTGAATATATTTAAATGAATCAGTTAATTGTCAATTTATAATTGACTTTATTTATGAATTGTCAACTTTATGAATATAATTATCTTCAATATATAAACCTTCAACATTATTGACTGAAATCTTAAGTTTTTATCTGTGATCAGATGAAGTTTTACAGTTTTAACACACATCTTCACTCCCACTGAAAAAACATTAAATTACTGTGAAATTATGTGTCACATACATTTGTTTTGGACGCCGATAGGACAAAACACTCCTAACAACCTGACAAACATCAATGCAATATTATCAGTGATAACACATGGTGCGTTCAGGGGCCTCTGGCTCAGAAATTGGTCCCTAAAATGAACTCAAATATATCTCAACTCAACCTCTAACATGGTCTTTATCAGACTTTTAAATCAAAATGTACAAAAAGATTTTAACTTTTATATTTACGTAAATATATTATATTTATGTTTCCATGGTTACTCCATACAGAAAACACATCATCAACAAAATAAAAACAACAGGAAACGTTTCAGATTGGCGCCCTAAGGTGGCACCATGACATTATTCTCAATTTATTTACTATTAATTATTAATTATTTCTTGACCTGAACCCACAAAAGAGTTTCATACAAAGGACTAGAGTTCATCTTCATGAAAGTGGCAAAAAAAACTAAACGATTAAAGCAAATTCAGCCAATCCGCATTCATCCTGTGTGACCTTGTAATTCGGTCCAATCACCGCAGCTTTTCTGCAACAAACTATGAGAGATTTTATTCTCACTGAAACAAGTTGCCTTCCATTTCTTTAATGAATTTGACCAAAACAATGGCAACTATTTTTTTGCAGAGCATCAGCATCATAATTACCTGTGGGGTTCCGCAGGGTTCTGTGCTCAGTCCTCTACATTTTTTACAAAAAAGCTTATATGTAACATGCTTGTTTGTTTTTCATGTAAAAATGACCCATATTTTACAAAAATCATGTTTTTTTATGGTTTGGCTATATTTCGGCATCTGAAACTACGTGTTGAACTGATTTATCTTTTTGTCCACTTGGGGGCAGCAACGAAAACCATGTGTTGATGTATGTATCTGCAGTGAAATCTGACATTTTAGGCCACAACAGAAAACAGAAAAAAATGAATCCTGGAGTGAGAAACAAAGAGCAGAGGGCAAAAAGTCTGAGAAATTCAGATATTTCAATAAATACAAGAAGAGTGTGGGTGGGATTCGTGTTTATACAAGATGCTGTGTGTCTCTCCCGGAGTTTACATGGTGACCTACATCGTCTCTTTTCTGTAAGAGAAAGAAATAAAAGGAAAAATGAGCAGACGGAGGAGATGAACAACGAGAGTGAAAGTGTGTTTGTGTTACCTGTCAAACCATCTCGTACTGGTTGGCGTTGATGAAGCGAGACAAGCAGCATGCCAGAGACATCCCGATCAACTGAGACAGACAGATACAGAGGGGTTCATTTTCAATGCAGGACTTTGTATAGTGTCGTATTTGGTAGTATTCAGTTTCATTCTGTCCAGATTGTGTGTCATACCTGAGAGAAGGCAATGCCAAAGGTAACTCCAGCGATGATTCCCATGTTTCCCTCTATGAAGGACGTCACCAACTCATAACAACCCTGCGGACACAGGTCACAGGTCACCATGCTAACAGACTGAGGCTAAAGCTAACAGGTCCCAGGTTATGATACCATGCTAACAGATTGAGGCTAAAGCTTCCCACCTGTTTGTGGACTTTGCGAGCAGCCAGAGTTGCGTTCTTCAAGTCAGATGAGCTGCAGTCAGAGAAACTAACACAGCAGCTGGCAGGAATCCCACTGACCGGAAAATACACACTGCTGAACCAGCTGGTGTAGTTATAAACTCCACAGCAGTGTAGCTGCAAAGGGAGAAAGAAGATTGTCACATTGTTAGGAATACATTCTGGTGGGACAGGATGCCAAATTCTTATTTGTATTTGCCAAAACTACTTTTTGAAGTGATGATACATCAACACACAAGTGCACAAAAAAATAAATCTATTCAGGTTTACCCACATAGCTTTAGTTGCCAAAATACAGTCCAAGCCTAAAACACTCACATGAAGTAAAACAAAGGAACTAGCATGTTCCATATAAGCTTTATTGTAAAAAATGTAGAGGACCAATCATAGAACCCTGAGGAACCCCACAGGTAATTATGATCGTGTTGTGATCCTGTATGTGGAAGTAAGCAACTGTTTGCTTATATGTTAGCCAAAACTAATTTATAAGCCTATAATATGTCAGTGATACGTTTATAGGTTGTTCTTAATAAAGTGTAGTAATTAAATGAACCTGGGTGAAATACAATCAGCTTTAGTATTACATGAAGAAAAAGAGAGAGAGGTAAACTTACTCTGCGTTGAACACCGTCCACAGCCAGACTCCTGTCGTCTCGCCCGTCGTATCTCGTCACTGCTTCGCTGTACGTCGTGAGGAACGTCCCTTTAATCTAAACACACACACAGTACGCAGTCAGTATGAGCCGTGCTGTCGGGGTAAAAGTGTTGCCTGTGGTCTGAAATAACCTCGTGGCGAAAGACAAATCCAGAGATTCCAGCGATGAGTTCAGTCATAAAGACCAGAGACAGGAACGCGGCGTACTACAGAGAGGTCGGAGGTCAGAAGTCAGAGGTCAGGTTAATAAAGATTATAGTGAAGTTATACAGCTTGATATCATACTAACAGACTGTGGCTAAAGCTAACAGGTCCCTGGTCATTATATCATATCGTATATATTGACAGGGTATTTTTACAGTTTGGTATCAGTACTTTAACTTAGGTTAATGATGTGAACACTTCTTCCAACACTGCTCATAATCTGACAGACACAGACCAGTTTCAGCATCCAGGGGCGCCCCCTGCAGGTGGCGAAGCAGCCAAACAGTCCGAACAGCACGATGGCGACTCCGGTACCGGCGAGCACGTACGGAGCGTTGGAGGGGCCACTGGAGATCAGCAGCATGTAGGGGCCCAACATGAACTTCCACCACAACCCCACCGACAGCAGGACCACACCTGTCACCTGAGGGGGGGTACAGGTAAGACCGTCAGCCAATGAGGAGGCATTTAACCTGTGTGTGTGCGTGTGAGTGTGTGTGAGTGTGTGTGTGTGTGTGTGTGTGTGTGTGTGTGTGTTGAGCAGTGACTCAGTGTCACATGACTCTATAATGAACTCTGACAGTGAAGTGACAAACTGACAAACAGACGGGAAGAAGAGACGAGTCAGAGCAACAGACTGTAGTACACACACTACTGTATAAACTATATGTACTGTAATGTATATACTGTATATACCATATGTACACCTAAAAACAGGAGAAGCAAAACAGTATAGAAAACCAGATGAAACAATAAAGAAAATATAACAAAAAACAATTTTAAAAAAGTGGAAAAATAAAACAATATTCAAAAACAAATTTAAAAAACAGTAAAACAATAAATAATAAATACTTTTTGTGCAATAATTTCCTTGTTCAATAAAATATTCAGTTTATTTACATGTTTTTGGCGATTATTATGTTTGTGAATCTAAATAGTTAGAATTCATCCATTAATGTAAACATACACATACATACACACATATATATTGAGGTATTTACAGTATTTACACTGATACTTATTGATAAGCCATAAGGATAAACAATAACAAACCCACTATTTTTGACAAATAAAACATGAAATTAAACACTATCTTTATTTTAAAGCATGAACTGTGTTTTACCAATTCTGTCCGGTGGTTTGAAAATTATTGTTAACTTATATTTTGGAAGTTGACGTGATTAAAGGTGATTAAAGGTGATTAATATAACATCAGGGAATGTAACTTTAAATTTAACTCCAATTAATGTATCGTTATCGTATTGTGGATTAAAACAAACATTTGTTTATTTCTGAAAAGTTTACATTTCAGTTTTTATCTGGACACCCGTTAATGTGGTTTATGAGGACGTCAGGTTTGTTAAAGTTCGGTGCATCAGACCAGCTGAGGGATGAAAGATGGGATGCTGGAGGAAGATGAATGAAGGAGGTGTTTGATTTTGACTCCTGGTCGTCCCGCTGTGCCTGTGTGAGCGCTTCAAACGTAGTGTGAGGCTGTGATGTTGAAACGCTCGACGTCTGCCGGCGTTCAGGAGACGATAAGGAATAAAAGACATTGTTTGTGCAGCAGGCGACAGATTGTGTTTGTGAGACTCAAAAATCTAACTTCACTTAAGCAACAAATAACGTCTTTAAAATCCACAAAAAACTGTCTGACTTCTCAGAAAATCACCGCATTGAATATTGATCAAATATCAGTATGATTATTAAAGATACTAGTTTGTTCATTATTTGTCTAAAACCATAATGCACTGAGGTTGTTTCTTCTTTAGTAATAATTTCATTGTAAAAGGGTCAAAATGAAGAAAAAAATCAAACAACAAACAGAAACTTTAAGAAATCTAAATAAAAAACAATGAACATTTAAAATACAGACAGGACTAAACAGCAACCAGGACTAAACAGCAACCAGGACTAAACAACAACCAGGACTAAACAGCAACCAGGACTAAACAACAACCAGGACAAACAACAACCAGGACAAACAGCAACCAGGACTAAACAGCAACCAGGACTAAACAGCAACCAGGACTAAACAGCAACCAGGACTAAACAGCAACCAGGACTAAACAGCAACCAGGACTTAACAGCAACCAGGACTAAACAACAACCAGGACTAAACAACAACCAGGACGAGACAGCAACCAGGACTAAACAGCAACCAGGACTAAACAGCAACCAGGACTAAACAGCAACCAGGACGAGACAGCAACCAGGACTAGACAGCAACCAGGACTAAACAGCAACTTGGGCTCGGCTGCAACATCCTGAGCGACATCCAGAACTAGGCTACGATGTGGTCAGGCAGCAATCAGGAGACAACAGAGTCGATATAAGTTCTGAATGTATTGATTGTCTTATCAACGTGACTGAGATAATTTATTCGACTGTTACTGACAGTATTTCTTATTTTTGTCCGTGTTGTATTTTCAGAACTTCATTATCGTCTGTGTGTCACAGCTCCGGCATCCTCCTCATTCCTCAGTGCAGATAATTACTGAACCTACTCTGACAACTGACCTCTAACCTGTAACCTCTGACCTCAGCACTCCTCACTCCTGATATCTGACATTATATACCATGTTAGAAAGGATTTTAACTGTCACTAAACTGTAATATTGATGAATTTTTAGTATCATCATCCCAATAACTGTAAGGGGAAAAAAAGCTGATATGAAAATGTGATAAAAAAGATGAGTAAAACGTGTTTTCTCACCCAGAAGATGAAGGAGTAGAGCAGCAGCAGCGTCTTCAGACAGAAGATCACCGGTTTAGTTTCCATCCTCCTGGGAGCCATAATCCAACTGAAGACCAGGACTCTCTCTCTCACTGGGTCTCTTTAGTCTCTCCCCCCTCCTTTATTCCCGAGTCTCTCTCTCTCCTGCTCTCTCTGAAATTCACAACAATTCAGTAAATCTTGGAACAATATCAAAGTCAGTGAACAAATGACCAAACTGTCACTAAACACTGGCATAAAAACTGTGAAGAAAGAAATGAAAATGGTCCAAAAATTGAAACAAAAAGGGACAAAATGTCACAAAAACTAAGCAAAAAACAAAAAGCCTGAAATGTACAAAATTTGCACAAATTTTGGGAAACAGTGGTGTGAATATTGCACTAAAATTGCACCAAAATAAAACATATAAAATTGTACAACACAAATAAATACAACAAAAAAAATGCACATATTGAAACAAAAGAGCAAAAAAAGCACAAAAATCTTGGTGTTTGGAAAACAGAGGAGCAAATATTAAAATGGCACCAAAAAATTGTACAAAAATGGCAGCCGTATACGGGTGGGACCCGACTCACATTTGGTGCCAGAACACAGCCGACTGTACCGACAATCTGCCCGACGTTATTATTAAATTATCATTATTAAATAAAGATCTTACCTGCCAGTTCAGCAGTGGGCACTAATTTAATAATCAGCAAATATCGGATCGGTAATCCTCGGTAATGTCTGAATGTAAGAAACCCGCAGTGGCAGCAACGTTTCTACAGTCTGAATGAGACACGGCACAAACATGTGACCCTCATACTTCACACTCTGACCACACAATTTACAAGGAGGTGACCCTGGTGGAGTCCGGCCCGGTGTGACACCTCACCGCGAAGGTCCACAAACCCTCCCATCAGCCATCACTGCTGCAGCCAATCTATTCTTATTCTCTCTGATGTTCGCTATTCATCTGGAATTAAGTCCACAAACTCCACAGAGCAGCTTTAACTAACTGTCTTTGGCAGAAATAAACGGAGGGAAAGTCCAGAAAATCGATCCAAACTTTTATTTCATTCATTTCATATAACATAACAGTGATCAGTTAATTCACATATTTCATTTTGTGTGTATACAGCTGAAGTCTAAGTGCAGCACCAATCAGTTTATTACAGCTGTGAGGAGCTGAAATATTAATATTTCATCATATGTATCATTCATGTAAAATGTTTTATTCCCCGAGTGTTTTATGTAAAATAACCCGCTGCCTTTGAGCTTCAGTGAGAGACACCGTGTTACTGCTCTGACAGGCAGGAAACCAAACTGCGAGCGGATGTAGTTCCACAGATTGTCCAGTGAGTGTCAGTGGTGGTCTGCTCTCTCTCTGTGGGTTGACGTCCTAGACCTGTACAGACCAGGGCCTAAAGGTTCCGGGTTCTGCAGGAGGACACTGCAACAGAAAAACAGAAGGCGATACAGTATTTCCTGTGTGTACAGTAGCTTGAGTTCTAGGCCTCCTGGTGTTCCTCCACATTAGTACAAAGACTATGATACCATATGTATGATTAATTTGATCTGCTGATTTTAGATGAGCTGATAATACTTTCTTAATACTCTTAATACTTTCTTGTCAGTGCCCGATACTTCCTGAGGGGTGTCTCTATTAATAACTAAAACCAACCACGTACCAGTTTGGTGAATCGGTCACTGCAAGCGTTGCGGATCCTCTCGGCGGAAGCGGGGCTGTCTAGCCTGAAGGGGCCGCTGATGCCTGACTCCACCCGGGCGGCACTGATGGCATCTTTGATGGCGTAGAAAACCGACGCTGCCAGAAAGAGAGGAGGCTCGCCCACAGCCTGGAGAGAAAAGATTCCCGGATAAATGTTCTCTGTAGAAGCTGTTGTGTTTAAAATGTTCTCTACAGCGTCCGCGGCGTTACCTTGGAGGCGAAGATGGCTTTGTCATTCGGTGCGTCGCGGAGCAGTGAGACAGTAAGCTGGGTGGGAATGTCACCAAAGGCCGGGATCTTATAAGAACCAGGACCCCGAGTGAGTAGGACACCCTGGGGGGAATAATGAAGCTCCTCCAGGGTGAAGAGTCCCAGACCCTGCATGAATGCCCCCTCCACCTGAAGAGAAACAGAGACGCCAGAGGTCATAAAATCTGCTTTAGTTAGTTTTCCAAAGACTGATTCCTTTATTGATTGACCCACTTGTCCGATGTCTATAGCTGGGTTGAGGCTGTGACCGACGTCCATCACGATGGTGGTACTCAGGTTCTACAGTACAAACATAACATACAATAAATTATAATAAATATAATCTCCATAATATTTAACATCTTGTCGAAAGGTTGCAGCAGGTGAATGGATGTTTAATTCAGACTTACATTGGAGACATCTCTGTGTATTCAGTTTTACTGAATTAACTCTTCATAAGCCCCGCCTCTATTTGCTCTGTGCACCATTAACAGTTGAACAAGCCTCGGTCAACTTCCTCCTTTCCTGTACTTAGATATACTAATACTAATTTATATTAATTGTTCACAAACTAGTTACATTTGATGGCTAATGTTAGCAAAACACTGGCTTTTGCTTTGCTGAAATTAGCTTGAGATGTGACTGCTTGTATTCACTTTTATCTTTTAACCATCTTCAAAATGTGGTTGTCTTTTCAACATAGATTAGCCTAGCACATAGCATATCTAAGTACAGGAAAGGAAGTAGACCGAGGTTCCAAAAGGGGCGGGAATAAGGAAGGGTCAGTGCCCTTATGTGGATATATATGTCGACAGAGAAAGTTGTTTCAGTGCTTGCCTCGTTGAAAAGACAACCACATTCTGAAGATGGTTAAAAGATCAAAGCGACACATAATCACATCTTAAGTTAGCAAAATGTCTGGAGATCTTAAAAAGCAGACTGGGACTGGTTCCCAGTGGTGCCAGTTACCTACAAGATGGTATAATCGGCGTATAGTAAAGTATAGTAAAGTACATAACACAGGAGCCTAATATTGATCGTTGTTTCACATTTATTTTCGTAGCTGAACATTTCCTTCAATAAATACACACCCTGTGAGCTCCAGTCAGGCAGTCGATCTCCACCTCTGAACAAGCCACCCCGTAGCTGAAGTAGTTGAATGCTCGGCCCGAGTTCGAGTCAAAGTCATAACCGAGATCTGGAGTCCTAATGAGAAACAGGAAACGGTGAATAAAGTCTGTCTGGGACTTTATTTATCATCAGATTTACTGAACAGGCGACTCGCTCATTGAACTCACTTGTAAAAGCCATTTGCACTGAGGTTTACTCTGTCGAAATACGCTGCTTTCACCTGAAACAGACAGAAATACACTACGACCATTTAAAACTGGAAATGTGGACAGATTAAGTAATTATGGGATTATAGTAGCGACACTACTACAAGTACTACCATATATTCTTAATACTCCTGCTCACCCAGTCCTCCCATGTCCCTTTGGGGTTCTTGGTCTTGTACGGTTCCAGACGTTTCATGAGGGTCTCACAGGCGTTCTGCACGGCAGCTCCATTGAGGTCTGAGGAGGCGGAGGCGGCGGTTGGGCTGGTGTTGGGGACCGTGTTGGTGCTCGTCTCTGAGATATGAATCTTTGAACAGGGGATACCCAGAACCCTGCTGGCAACCTGGACGCAAAAACAGTTTGTAAAGACTTTTGTACTTAAGTACAGCATTTGTTAGCTTAAGTGCAACATTTATTAGCTCAAATACAGCATTAATGGCTGAACAAAAGGTAGGAAATCAAAATGTGAAATTAATGAGCTAAAAACAGCATATTGGTTCGTTAAGCTCAGGTACCTGGACCATCTTGGTATGGAGTCCCTGTCCCATCTCAGTCCCACCGTGGGTCAACAGCACCGAGCCGTCTGTGTAGATGTGAGCCAGAGCTCCGGCCTGCAGACACAAAGAGAATGAGATACAAACCATCCAGCATCAAACTGTTTGTTAGTCAGTGTTGTTGGGTCAGACCTGATTGAGGAAGACGGCGGTGAAGCTGATGCCAAACTTGGTGGGGACGATGGCGAGGCCTCGTTTGGTCCACCGGTTCTGTCTAAAATTAAAACACAGAAAGAAAACTCAACAGTTTTTACATTTTTATGCTGTCGTATTTTAACAAACTCCTCAAATTCATCTCTTAAGGCAGTGGTTCCCAATCTGTCAGTCAGGACAGTGTGTACGGTGTAGAACTCAAAATACCTCCACACGCTGCTACTCAGATATTTGGGGCTCTGATTCTCCATTCAGGACAGCTTTGCTCGCTACTGTCCACCATTTTCATAGTAAACAACATAACATTACTAGCTTAGTTAGCTTACAGGCAGGGCTGGACTGGGACAAAAAAACGGCCCGGACATTTTGAGCCAAGACCGGCCCACCAGGTCTTGATGGAAAGACCATGAAGCCTATGAATGAAAACAAACTTCTTGTGACAATGCTTGTACACTGTCTTTTTGGTGTATATGTACTTGTCTAATAATCTTAAACCTACACCATCCTCCCAGTGCCGTTATTCTATACAGTACTTAGCGGAAACCAAAAGGCTGCTTGGTCTAGTTAACCTCCTGAACAATGTAGTCGCACCGGCTACGGTCGCGGGTCCCTCCTACTCCTGCCTCCCCTTCTCCTCATCCACCTGATGGCCACCTCCGCCATCATTACCTGTGACTGCTCCGGATGCTGCTGCTGCTGAAGCTGAAGCTCCGCCATAGCCACCAGCAAACATCTGTGTTATTTTAACACATTTGGCAGCATCTGCCTGAAGGGCTTGTCTCTTTTTAGCTCTAATTTTTTCCGCACCTCCTTTCCGCTTCTTGCTGTTCTCCATTTTCGTGATCTCCTCTCTCTCTGTATGATTGATTGATTGACAGCCGAGGCCCAAGAGGGAGGGGGCATCGGCCCTCGGCTGTAATTGGTCCAGCCCAGAATCAATCATGACTAATGGGCCGATCTACCAGTTTTGTGTACCAATAGGTATCATGACTAATACCATTACTAATACTAGAACCATTAGTAAAAATTTAAAAAAAAATCACCATCGGCCCACCGGGCCTATGGCCAGTCCAGTGGTGCTTACAGGTCAGTAGGTCAAGCTGATGATGATTGAATTTGAAACAGGTCATTAAAGTTTAAAAAGAAAGTTAGTTCCTGTTGTCGGACAGTTTTTACCAAAACCATAAATCCCGGCTCTGGGACCTTCCATTAGATTGTTTTTACTTGTTGTGCTCAACAGTGCTTTTACCTGTTGTAGAGGTCCACGGCGGCTCTGCGTTCCTGGTATACGGAGCGTGACAGGCACTCATCCCAGCAGCGGTCCAAGGTGAACTGATCCAGGATCTGGTTGTAGGGTGTCAACTCCCCTTCCACATACAGGTTCAACCGACGCACCTGCAAGAGGACGGGGTCACTGACTGGACACTACTGACCAACCAGCGTGTCTGACTTTATTCATCCACCTACATACCTCCTCAGACGGCTTGCCCAGACTCTGCGCCACGTCGTTCATCCAGCTCTCGGTGACCATCATGCCTTGTGGCCCTCCGAAGCCCCTGAAGGCTGTATTGGATGGCAGGTTGGTGCGGCACAGGTAACCGCGGCCACGTACATTGGCCACGCTGTACGAGTTCTCCATGTGGAACAGAGCTCGCTCCAGGACCTCAATGTACACAGACAGGTGATAACATCAGTACGTCATCAGCATATAGTGTCATATTACTCAGTTAGTAAAGATACTCACTGATAGAGAGAGGTCCATGGAGTTTCCTGTGTTGCTGTAGTACGACACGTCCAGAGCCACGACCTTACCACTGTTTAGAAAACCCACCTGGAGCAGGAGAAGATTAAATGATTATTAAAGTTTCAAGACTGAAGCTACAACAATCTAGATCTAAACTGACAAAGATAGCAAAAGGTAGGCTACGTAGCTAGCTAACAATTAGTTAGTCAGCTATCCCACCTTGTATTTTCCATAAAAGGGGTGTCTTCCTCCAGTGATCAACATGTCCTCATCTCTGTCCAACATACACCTCACAGGTCTCTTCAGTCTGACACAAGAGAGCAGGAAATGATGATAAACATACATTTCATATTAAAATAAGAACCTCTAATTAAAGGTGACTGTCAGACGTACTTGTTGGCTGCCACGGCAACCACAGTAGACAACACGGTGGTCCGGCTCTCCTTCCCGCCAAAGCCTCCACCCATCCTCTTCACCCGGACCACCACCCTGTTAGCGGGGACGCCCAACGCCTTCGCCACCAGAGACTGACGGAGACACACACAGACGTTCAGTTACAGTATTGCAGTTACCTGTGTTTACCTGAGTATAATAACCTGTGTTTTTCGAGTATTATTACCTGTTTTTTGCAGTGTAATAACCTGTGTTTTGCAGTGTAATAACCTGTGTTTTGCAGTATTATTACCTGTGTTTTGCAGTGTAATAACCTGTGTTTTGCAGTATTATTACCTGTGTTTTGCAGTGTAATAACCTGTGTTTTGCAGTGTAATAACCTGTGTTTTGCAGTGTTATTACCTGTGTTTTGCAGTATAATAACCTGTGTTTTGCAGTATTATTACCTGTGTTTTGCAGTGTAATAACCTGTGTTTTGCAGTATAATAACCTGTGTTTTGCAGTATAATAACCTGTGTTTTGCAGTATAATAACCTGTGTTTTGCAGTGTAATAACCTGTGTTTTGCAGTATAATAACCTGTGTTTTGCAGTGTAATAACCTGTGTTTTGCAGTATTATTACCTGTTTTTTGCAGTATTATTACCTGTGTTTTGCAGTGTAATAACCTGTGTTTTGCAGTGTAATAACCTGTGTTTTGCAGTGTAATAACCTGTGTTTTGCAGTATTATTACCTGTGTTTTGCAGTGTAATAACCTGTGTTTTGCAGTGTAATAACCTGTGTTTTGCAGTATTATTACCTGTGTTTTGCAGTGTAATAACCTGTGTTTTGCAGTGTAATAACCTGTGTTTTGCAGTGTAATAACCTGTGTTTTGCAGTATAATAACCTGTGTTTTGCAGTATTATTACCTGTGTTTTGCAGTGTAATAACCTGTGTTTTGCAGTGTAATAACCTGTGTTTTGCAGTGTAATAACCTGTGTTTTGCAGTGTAATAACCTGTGTTTTGCAGTATAATAACCTGTGTTTTGCAGTATTATTACCTGTTTTTTGCAGTGTAATAACCTGTGTTTTGCAGTGTAATAACCTGTGTTTTGCAGTGTAATAACCTGTGTTTTGCAGTGTAATAACCTGTGTTTTGCAGTATAATAACCTGTGTTTTGCAGTGTAATAACCTGTGTTTTGCAGTATAATAACCTGTGTTTTGCAGTGTAATAACCTGTGTTTTGCAGTGTAATAACCTGTGTTTTGCAGTATTATTACCTGTTTTTTGCAGTGTAATAACCTGTGTTTTGCAGTATTATTACCTGTGTTTTGGAGGCAGACTGAGTAGAAGCAAAGACCTCCATCTCTCCATCCTCTCCTCGGGGAACAGCCAGAGTGACATTTGTCTCCAGGTAGAAATGTTCCTGACCTCCAATGTGCATCTCACCTGTCAATAATCAATTGATAATCAGTCAGTAATGGATAACTGATGATCTTCTGGAATCAGGACGAAATCCCACACACAGACGGTCCTACCTTCCAGGATGTGGTCGGCCTGTTTGAACCCCACCTCCAGGTCTCCCTTCTGGATGGTTCTGATTGGCTGATAGAAGGATTGGGCGGCGATGGCTTCCTGTCAATTAAACAAACAACAGATTTATTATGAGATTTATAATTAGCATGCTAATATTAGCCAGATTCAGTGGCAACAAACAAAATTGTGTTTTTTTTATCTTGTTTTCACTTGTGTTTTTGTGTTCTGTGCACGTAGCCTTGTTAAGAAAGGTGCAAGTTTATTATGAAACAACTGTAGGCAAACCTAAGAGTAATGCTAAGGGGTAATGCTAATGGGGCATGTTGCTTCCTAGCATTAGATGCTCCACCCTCCTGCAGCTCATTTGGAAACTTTGTCTCATTTTACAAAAATAGTCCTGAATCGTCACCTGGATGGTGACGACCGCCGGCAGCTCTTCATATTGGATCCTGACGGCTTTGGCGGCTCTCTGAGCGTGAAGCTGAGTGTCGGCCACCACGGCGCCGATGATGTGACCCACGCAGGTCACCTGCACAGAAAATAGAAACGTCACCAACCTAGACATCAAGCTGTCAGAGTCACCTGATTGGTCAGACAAACGTACCTGGTGGCGGGCGATGACAGTCTCGTCATATACGATGGGTCCGGTGGCGTTACTGCCAGGGATGTCATCGGCAAACACACAGCACACGACGCCGGGCATCTGCTCTGCTGCTGAGCTGTCTATAGAGCTAGGACACACACCTGTGTTAGACAGGACAGGTTTGTGTGCTGCACAGGTGTGTGTGTGTGAGGTGTGCGTCTTACAGGATGTTGGCATGTGCTTTGCTGCTGGTGACAAGCGCCAGGTAGAGCTCGTTCTCGTACAGCGGCACGTCGTCGCAGTAAACCGCCTCGCCGGTTGCCTGCTTCAGAGCCGACAGGTGCATCATGGGTCGGCCCACCGCGTCGTCCTGGCTCCGCCCCTCCGGCACCGCCTGGAGAACACATGTGACACTGACACACCTGGACGCTAACGCTGGGACTGTAAACCCCGTTGTAAGTGTGGTTACCTGGTAGATCTGAACACTGGACGGAGTCTCAGGATGGTAAATCTCTGCGGCGCTCAGACAGTCGGCCCCGACCTCGGCCACATTCACACCCTGACGGACAATCAGAACATAACCGATTCAGTGAAAGATCCAGATAACCTTATTCTGCACAGCTAACGTTAGCTTGCTTGCTCGCTTCCGTTATTGCTAGAATGGATTTTAGGTTGAATATACCTGCGCTCTGAGCTTTTGTAGCACCATCAGGTAGAACTTGTAGAAGAGGCTGAGGGTCAAAGTTTGCCGGTATGTCACCATTCCGCCTGGCGCAGAGGGGTCGAGGGTCATCTCCTCAGCCAATGAGGAGCAAGCCTCTTCCAGAAGCCCCTCCCCCCACCGCCTGGATGTGACATCAGAGAGAGTTACGTACTTCCTTCTTCTGGTTCTTACATTCTAATACAATCCGCGTGTGTTACCTTCCCAGCAGTCTGCTCGCCGTCTTCTTCGCCAGCACCGTGGTCGCCGCCATGCCGCCGTAGCTGAGGCCCAAGTCCTCGACAACGTCGGTCCCGGGAGTGATGGTGACGCTCATCGCCGCCGTAACGATGCTGATGTCGTCCTCGCGGCGAGGCGACTGTTTGAAGGCCGAGACGAACTGATTCTGAAGAGGGAAAACAGCGGTGTCAGTCTGTTGCTAGGTTACTGACAGCCGTTGCTAGGTGACAGACAGTGACGCTGTATCTACCTTCTTGCTGTACGGGATCTCTATGGACAACAGGACCTCCTGCGGTCGCAGAGTCGTCTTCCTGTAACCTGTGAAGAAACTGTCGTCCATCTGAACCACACGACTGCCATCTGACAGACAGACAGACAGACAGACAGGCAGGCAGGTAGACGGACGGACAGGCAGACAGACAGGCAGGCAGACAGACAGATAGAGGTTAATGGTCAAAGGTCAGAAGGTTTGGAGTTCATATTCATGTCCCTGTTTACAAACTGTATTAAAACCTTAAACCTTAAACATCAGCAGAATAACTCTGTAATGCTGCCTTTAAGGGCAATAGGATATATGATAACTAGTCATGTAAATAGGACAATAAAAGTCTTTGTGATGAAAGTTGATCACAAGCCGTGATATAAACTTATATAACGTATAAGTGACTCAGCAGCTCGGAGAGAAACAAGAGCCTTCAGATTAAAGGTCACCTGAACGCCTCCTGACAAATATGGAGAAAGTAAACACACCACGACCATGTGTTTACACAGGTATATTTCACCAAAGTGTCGTACAGTATCATGCCTTTATATGAAGTATCCAGATAAAGCGCCTGTCAAAATAAACTTATAATAATAAAATACAGACTAAAGTTGAGTTTAAAACAATGTAAAGGCGTGTGTTCAGCAGTTTTATCTGTGAACTCTGATCTCAGTAAAAAACAGATTCCTGGAATATCACACAGATGAATGTGTGTGTGTGTGTGTGTACCTTTGTCCATCAGTGTGAGTTTGCAACCAGCCGCCATAAAAACAGGGTTGAGGTCTGAAATGGGGCTGGCTGTCATGATGTTCCCACCAACCGCCTGAAAACACAAAAATACCACGGTGACGAAACACTGAACACAACACGATGAGATTATATAACACAGGTTTTTATGGACATCTTTTGGCAGAGATGAACCGGCTCTGTGTATTTGCTGGAAATAAACTATGGTTTGACTCACGGCTACGTTGCGTATCTGCAGTCCGGCGAACCAGCGCAGTTGTTCCAGGACAGCGAGGAAGACTTCGTTCTGATGAGGAGGAAGAGTCTTCACCATCTCCTTCAGCACCGCCCCCATGTGGCTGAGAGTGCACGCCGCACCAAAAACGACACCTAAAACACACGAAAACACTGTTTCAGTCTCGTTCTTAAGTGTTTATTCCGACTTTAAGTCGTGCTAGCATAAAACATGAAAGTTTGGGTCAGGTTCATAGCCAATTTAGCCTGACAAGCTAACAGTCAATAATGAAGGAAATCAAATCAATCCTATATTTGAAATACAATGTTCTATTTTTTTCTTTTTGAACAGTATTATCACTCACCGTCCTCAGTGTGCGTCACTGTGTTCAGTTCGGGGATGAAGGCTGGAGCTAAGATAACTGGGTACACCATGTTCTTAAACTTCACCTCGATACCTAAAAGCCCACAGTGAGTGAGTGAACGAGAGAGTGAACGAGAGTGAACGAGAGTGAACGAGAGAGTGAACGAGAGAGTGACTGAATAAATGAATGAATGAATGAATCAGTGTTTATGAGCGATAGACTGACCCACTTCAGTGTTTCCCACCACCACTCGGGCGTCTGGATGTTCCCATTTCAGACGCAGAAACTCGTCCAGGCTGTCGGGCTGCAGCCACACCGCCCTGTCGCCACGGAAACACAGCGAGCCCGACCTTTGACCTTTGGTGAGAGACTAGATAGGAAGAAGGAGAGAGAACAAAATGACAGCATTTACATTGTTTGTTGTTGTTCTTTGTCTTCTGTTTGGGGAAAGAAAATGCTGAAAATCTTGCAACTACAGCTCCCATAACTCTTTGGGGGTATAAACAGGAAGTATGTACCACCATTAAATTATGCAGAATTAGCTGTTATCAGCTCCTGTTTGCTGGGTTACTTTACACTAAAGTAACAGTAAATATAAGTTTCATGGGGACTTTAAAAGGAAGTGAAAATCGCACTGAATCTAAAAATACGTGTCATGTGTTCAGTCATGACTCAGAAATATATAAATTATATATACACTATATACGTTTATATGCCGATGATATCCTGGTTTATATGGCGATAAGTTCGAGTTCACTTAATTTAACAACGTAAAAAGTTTAAAATCTGCCACTTGATAACGAGTGTTTGTGTTTCGGTGTGTGTGTGTTTACCATGAGCTCTGGAGGGAAGATGACCTCCTGCGTGGGGTCAAAGGGCGCAAAGTCGGTTGCGGTGAACAGCGGCGTGGCTTCCTGCTCAAAAACACACAGTTTACAGTCAGAAACATGTTGGTTTGAAATCGGTTTGTATAAAATAACACTTTAGACTTACATTAGTGTCTTCCTCTGAGCTTTTCTCAGCTCCGTTCCCATTGGCCATACAGCAGCCGTTCTCCCGCCCCTTGCCGCCACAGCACCCCCCCTCCTGGAGGAACAAATAATGTATGAATGAATCACACTTGTGGCTCAAAAGCTGGTGTTACAGGTAAACATGTCAGTGATTTATTGTGTGCTTGGAAACACACCGACTGTGTTTGTGTCTCACCACAGTGAAAGTTTTGTACCCCTCCAGTATCGGTCTGTATCCAGTGCAACGACACAGATTTCCTGCAAAAAATATGATTTCCATAGTGCTGTCAGTGTAGATCAGAAACATTTTAAATGTAATTTAAGGGCAGTTCTAGCTACTAATAACTACATTTAACAATGCTAAGCGGTCTCTGACAGTACCTTGGAAAGCCTCCTCCACGTCGGCCATTTTGGGTGTGGGGTTGTTCCTCAGCAGGGCGTACATGGACATGACGATCCCTGGAGTACAGAACCCGCACTGAGAGCCGTGAGCCCTCGCTATTCGCTCCTGAAACATTTAAAAGATTCTGTTGTAAAACTTGTTAAAACACACTGAAGATTCATAACCTTAAAGCTGCGTTAATCAACAATGAATCATAAGTTACTACTGAAGCTACTGAAATAATTGTCAGCTTGTTGTGCAGAGGTCAGTTGATCCCTTTGAAAAAGAAATTAAACGACGCCACAAGGATCCCTAAAGCGTCAAGAAGTGGAGGACCCAGCAGCAGTACGTACGTACAAGTTCAATGTGTGTCTTACCTGCACAGGATGTAATTTTCTTGCCACGCTGCCGATACCCTCCACGGTTGTCACAGCGACCAGGTGTAGGGAGCAGAGGGGGGCGAGGCAGGCGTTGACGGCGTAGTGACTGGACCAGAGTTAAAGACTGTTAATCTGCTCGCTGTGAAATCAGTTTGTCATCATTGAAAGGTTTCAGATGGAAGCACATGACGGGACGCCTTATCAGCACGCACACACACACACACACACACACACACACACACACTGTTTAAGGATACAGCAGCTGTTGAGTGTGTGTTTGGTATCTGGAGACCATGACGGTGCAGGCTCCACAGCCGCCCTCAGCACAGCCCAGCTTGGTTCCTGTTAAACCCACTGAACACACACACACACACAGTTTACAGTGGATTCACTGAATCATTGATGGTGACGCGTGATCGTCCTCAGAGTCCAGTCACGCTGTGGAAGACACACTCTGACCTCCAGGCCGTTAAAGACTAAACTGACTGTTCTTACTGTAAATGAGTCCATGACCATAGCAGGAGTCCTCGATTCAGACAATACTGGACTCTATGTGAACACCTGGGAGCCTGTCCTCGTAGAGATGTTAGTCCTTGAGGAGGTCCCATTGGTCAGAGGGTCTCTGAGATGGTTCCAGGAGTCCTCAAAGAGGTTTGTAGGACCCATGTAACCCGTTTTAGGGGCCCTAGGCCTTCATCAGCAAGTCCTAAAAACTTCTCCAACTTCCTCAAGGACTCTCCAGGTGCTTCAAAACCCTGTTACACAGTTCGTACTGGTCCTGCCTACTGTCCAGCTCTGATGTCAAATTAAAGCCAGATCTCTTTCCAGCTGTTCCAGGATGTAAACTTTATTCTGACTTTGACCTGCTGATTGTTGTCTCAGAGACGGTCACTGACCTCATTCTGCTTGGAAGGGAACCAATAAACCAACCTCAGGATCATAAAACACTTGCATAAAGACCGGAAACATCAGTCGTAGCTTTCTGACTTACAGCTGAACAGGTTTTAGTACGTTGGGTTTGCTTTATGGATTGTGTCAGAGGATTTCTGTCAATCTGGAAATCTGACTAATGTTCAGATGATCGTCCACCAACAACCAGACTGTACAGTGAGCGAGGACAGGATGATAAAATAAGAAGTGAAAGCTCTGGAGTGGGGATATAAAGTTGTGAAACAGGAAAACTGATGTATCACTCGATCAGAACAGTTTCAAACAGAACAGAACGGACCAGTGAGACTGACTGTTTGTATGTGTGTGTGTGTGTGTGTGTGTGTGTGTGTGTGTGTGTGAGCACCTACATTTCCTCCTCAGATACGTCAGCAGAGTCATCTCAGGGTCCGCGTTCCTCTCAACAATCTGCAGCACAAACAGAAGGATCAACCATTATCCCTCGATTACTGTCTCTGGGGACACCTGGGAGTCCATTATTTTCTTTAGGGGACGGGGGAAATTATATATATTAACAGAAAAGCAATCAGCAACATTGTTGGTTTATTAACCATTTTTTACTGTTAATGGATTATTTTAATAATCAGAAAAATAGTCTGTACATAATATAATATATTATAATATAATATTACATACATACATATATATTATCTTAATTTACATAATGAATATATATATATATTATATTTCTCTATATCATGTAATATATATATTTATATATACAAAGTCTATTATAGGTTCTGTAAGTATATCAATAATATATAGGTACAATAATCACTTGTGTGTAGGAATTATAAGATATATATAAGATATTATTGGAGCATTATAAAATTGTAATATTGTGTTAATGTTATTATTATATAATATAGTTATTATTATATATTGTATAGATTCCAGTATTTTAACACTCAACATAAACACATAAAATATAAAATAAAGGAAGAACTCCATTTAAAATCTCTCTCATTTGAATTAAAAAGCGGTTCTTTTTTTACCTTCTTCCCGTTAACGAAGAAGACGAGTTCGTCAGACCCGGACCCGGACCCGGTCTCGGTCTCGGCCACGGTAACGTTTATCTTCCTCATGCTGTCGGTCCTCTGCGTCCTCCTCACGGTGTCCTAATGGTCCGGACTGTCGCTGCACACGGGCTCACTCCTCCGCTGGGAGGCGTGTCCTTGTCGGACCTGGAGTCTGAACCTGCCCCCCCCCCACTCCGATCCAGAACCAATCTGAGGCCGAACCTGGTGGTGCATTCACGTGAACCGAAATCACTCGGAATTCCCCCTTAAACACCAGTTATTAATGAGCACAATCCTGATGAACAACCCCAGATAAAGCACACTGATTGCACCCTTTAGGCAAATTAATCACAGTCAGGAGGTCAAAGGTCACCCAGTACACTAGCAGCTCTGCAGTGACGTTTGCGTGACGTAGCGTTTTCCTTCATGAGTCTGCAGTTTAATGCCGAACAGAACTTATATTAACATTAATTAACAACATTAATAACATTTAATTCATTTAGTAAAATACAGTTTTAAGATTTAATTTGACATAAAATGTTTAATTTACAGATGAGATTACAGTAATTATTGCTGTTTACACTGATAACAACTGTATTTGGACAGTTTACCTTATACACTGATAAACAACATTTATTCTACTTCCATCATTATACAACATATCTGTCAGTTCACTAATACATTAAAATTACACAACTAATACTTTACTGTTAATGTCACTGATTTTATATCATTTTAGAAACTTATTAACAGTATAAAACTAGTAATTAACTGTTTGATTTATGTATAATTTATAAATTTATAATTTTATGATTATTTAGTTACAGATTTTGTATTCGATTGTATTAGTTTGTATTAGTAAATATATATCATTATATATATTAGTATAAATATATATATATATATATATATATATAGTATATATGTACTTTCTTTACAGTGTAATTCACTAAAATAAAGGTTAATTTAATAAAATGTTAATAAAATAAAAGCACTATAGGGGCTTTCATTGTGTGTTGATTCTGGCGCCCCCTGTGGATAAACATGGTCGTGTTTCTACCTCCTGGTTTCATATTTTTAAATAATAATAAATATACTTCCTGTAAATAATACAAACAAGTGAGGTGAGTTTGTGTAACAGTGGAGAATGAAACTGAAGGATTTCACTCTCGTACTCGCCATTAGTGTCGGGTCACTCAGTCATTCATGTGATTTCTGGCACTAAATCGATTTGATTTGTCCTCACAGATCTATGGAAGCTCATTTGTGCCAATGTGACAGGAAAAAGGATTCTGTAAGTTATTATAAAGAGAAACTTTACCAAAATAATGAGTCTGTATCTCTAAAGATCAGTTCTGGATGAAAGCAGGAGAGTTTAAGGTAAATAAAAAAGAATCAGAGCAGAAACACCAAAATGTGACTTTATTGATGGAAAGCTTTTTTTTTAGTTAAAAACATCATTTTATTTACACAGATATCTCAATATGACTGAGGATTCGTGTGGAAATGATAATGTTTGCATTAAAAATCGAAATTTCTAACGAAACAAACAAGTTGTCTTACAAGAGCAGAAGCTCCTGTTCTCCTGGAGGTTCATTCAATGTGTTTTTTAAGGTTTCAGGGGTCTAAAGATGAAAGCAGACTGTGAGAAAATAAAAGCAGCAGCAGCTGACGGACTTTATCAGCCTCTGTGATTAGTTATTAACATAAAAACACACAGTGAGCAGCTGATCAAGCTCCCATACTGAGAGGTTTTAGTTTTACTGTTGAACTCTTTGATTGATTCAATCGCTGTCTCTGAGTGCACAGAGCTCCCTCAGCTCATCTGTTGGTGATAACCTGGAATATTTTAAACATTGAAAGAACATTTTAAGGACATTTAAATGTTAATTTTAAGGTCTAGTTTCTCAATTATTTAAATTATTTCTAAAAAGGTTAGAAAATCAGTGAGTTTACGGGGTTCTTCCTGTTTATCAGAATCGGAATCAGAATCATATATAAAAGGTAAACTGTACAGTTTAATAATGTTAGGATTCAATCAGAGTACAGGAGGCGTTTAATGACCACAGGCAGGAATGATTTCCTGTGGCGCTCTGTGGTGCATCTGGGTGAGAGGAGTCTTCTGCTGAAGGTGCTCCTCTGCTGGGCCAGTGTGTCGTAGAGAGGGTGAGAGACATTGTTCAAGATGGACTGAAGCCTGGACAGCATCCTCCTCTCTGCCACGGTCGTCAGGGTGTCCAGCTCCTCCCCCACGACATCACCGGCCCTCCTGATCAGTTTGTTTAGTCTGTTGTTGTCTGCGACCCTCAGCCCACTGCCCCAGCATGTGACAGTGAAGAAGATCCCACTGATTTACAGATTACAAAAATTAATACAATTATAAAAACATCCTGTGAATTTACATGTCTAATATAAAATAATGTGAAAAATCTGTAACTGCAACACAAGATTTTATGTACAATTAAAGCTAAAAACTGGATTTATCATAGAAAATTACTCAATTTCAGTGACGACGTCAATTTTATGGAATATTACAACATAAGGTAATAAACTACTTTCATTTAGTAATTTTGTATTTAAATTTCTATTTCATGCACTTTGCTCTACACTTTTTTAAGGAAACCTTTTATTTGAGGAACATCGTTGAACAATAAAGTTTTTATCATTTTAAAATTCATATTTTAGGAACTTTTGTAAACATGAAACTCAAAAAGTGCTGCTGGGAAGAAATGAAACAGAAAGTCAAACAAACAGAAAAATGAGCTGTTTGCACCTTTATTGGATTTTATAATACGTTAGAAAACATTTGTCAAAGAGAGGAAAGTAAACAAAACCTTACTGGTAATCAATATCGGTAATCAATAGACTCTCTGAGGCTGAATTTAAAGATTTGATTGAAGTCACATGTTCATGGTCCAGGAGTCCAAAGTGATAGCTGCGTCAGTTCGTGGGTGTATTAAATCTACGGCCTACAGACGCCGCTGCCGTTCACTGGCTGCAAGACCACATCCACTAAAATTAAATTTCTCTTTTGAAGCATATGCAGTCGGGAAACTTCTTCTAGATTTTAAATAAAGCTTTCTTGTTTTTTGAATCCAAACCACGGAAGAGGACATTCTGATAGGAGGCTGACACCTGGCCTCCTCCTACGACGCCTCCACCAGGTGGAACCCTCCGTTCTCCTCCATCCGTTTCTCCCTCTTCCGGGCCTGAACCAGACTGTAGACCACAGCTCCCAGCGTGTTCCTGTTCAGACTGAAGCCCCGCCCACCGCCGCGCTCCGTGAAACTGGACCGCTCCTCGCGACTGCTCACGAAAAACGTACGAACCTGAAGTGAACAAACAAACATGATACCGACTGTTTGTTTGTCCTCGAATGCTACGAATAAAAACTTTTAAAATACTGATTAAAAGTAAAATTGCACTATAAAATACTTTAATATATTTTTTATAATTATATGAATTAATCTTAATAATATTTAAAGTAACTTAAAATACTAAAAATAGTTCAAATGACTTGAATATGACGAAAACACTTTTAAAAGGCTTTAAAATACTTTAAAAATACAACATAAAACACTTATATTTTAAAATACTTTATATTTGTGTCTTTGCAGAGGTTTTTATTTATTGTTAATCTCATTATTTTGTCACTAACACCTGATGATCTCACCTTTCCGTGGCGTTCACTGATGCCTTTGAGGTAAATGTTCCCTCTGAGCTGCCGTAGGAAGCCTCGCTCCACCAGGATGCAGCTGGTGGACTCTGGGACCTGATGGGGGGGCGGAGTTACATCACTAACATACGGACATACAGACTCACCTGCAGACAGGCGTCCTCACCTGGATCCTCCCGCTGATGCCGGTGCTCTCCATCCGGCTCGCCATGTTCACCGTCGTCCCCCAGATGTCGTACTGAGGTTTGGTGGCGCCGATCACGCCGGCAATCACCGGCCCATGAGCGATACCTGCAGAGGAGGTCAGAGGTCACGATGACAAACATTTAAGAAGAAGAAACAATACTTTGAATATATGGCGTACGCACCGACTCGCAGCTGGAAGCTGTTTCCTGTGTGCGTGTTGATGTGTTTGAGCGTTTCCTGCATGGCGAGAGCGAACAGCACCAACACGCTGAGGTGATGCCAGCCATCCTCGCACTCCTGGACACCAGGAAGGTAGAGAGCAGAGGGAAATTATTTGGTGGCATTATATGTCATCCTGTTCTACGGAAGGTCGAAAGTGTCCAGTAGGTGGAGCCATTTCTAAAAACTGCACCTGTCCAGGTACAAAGAAGCTCTTTGATGGGGAGAGACTGACTCCAGTTTTATATTTATATTTTTCTTGTGAAAGAAAACCTAAACAAAAAGTGTAGAACTGGAAAATATTGTGTGAAAAATGGTTAAAATAAAAGAAAAATATATGTTGAATATAAATACAGAACATAAAAAAAAACAACAACAAACTAATAAGACTTTTAATAACTAATAAATAGTTTCATTGTTGTAATGTGGATAATGATTAAAATATCTAAAGAAAAACTTTAAAAATACTTTGGTTTGATTCTGACCTGTCTGTCAGGAGAGAGACCAGAAGCTGCCATATACGAACTGCCGATGGTTTTAATCTTCTCCACTTCCTGGAAGTAACATTCATCCAGCAGCTGCACAGAGAGAGAAATGATTATATTATTTATTACAAACATTTCATTTATTAGTCCAGAAATGAGTCCAAATCTGTCCTCTCCTGTACTTACATATGCCAAGTGCTGAGCGAATCTATGTTGAAAAGTTATTTTGAAGATAAAAGAGACATATACACACATCGTAAGTTAGATAATGTTAGCAAAGCGCTAGCTAATTGGAATCAATCATTAGTTAGTTAGTGTTTTGCTAACAATGTTATGCTAACATTAGCTAACTTACGATGTGACTCTATATATTAATAATTGATAAGTTGATTGACAGATCATTTGTGTGTGTGTGTGACCTCATCGAAGTCGGTGATGATGTGGTTGAGGAGGCGGAGACATTCAACGGGCTGATGAACGACCTCCTTCTGCTCGTAGAAGTCAGAGAAACCCGGCAGGGAGGCGAAGAGGACGCCGACTCGCTCGTACGACTGCGAGTACAACTCCTGCAGACACACACAGTTAACACCTGCACACGCACTGACACACACCTGGCGGCAGGTTGGTGGCAGGTGGGCGGTACCTCGTCGTGGCGGTCTCTGTCCAGGAAGTGCTGGGCGACGTGTGCCGGCAGGATGTTGAGCAGCAGACACTCGTTGTGCTCCCTCAGCTCCCTCATGTCCTCCACCTCCTTCCTCGCCTGGAGTCGCCACAGGAAGTCCAGCCGCGCCGTCGCCTCCAGCTACCGACGAAGGAGAACGCAGACAATGAAATTTCTGTATTTTTATTATTTTTCATAGTTTTACTCAACAGGAATCAGAAGAACTCACGTGTCTGCTGTTGTAGAGGACGGCTACCACAAACATCACCATGAGAACGACGCAAATGCCCTTCTTACACAAGTGATGAGACCTGAAAGACACAATTGTTATGGTGTATTTATACGAGTAAATACTACTACTAATAATAATAATAAAAATAATAATAATGCTGGATGTAGCATTGTGTCTCTATGTGGCAGGTGTGTACCAATGAGGTCACCTGTGCGTCTCTATGAGGTAGGTGTAGAGGGCGGCGGCCAGCAGGAGGACGACCAGCTTCAACACGCAACTCAACCTGAGGAACACTGCGCAGGTAACCATGGCAACCACACCACTCAGCACCATGTACTGGAATACGGTTAAATTGTTATCATACGGTTAAATTAATGTATCGTCCGCATAGAAAAGACACAACAGCGTTTACGTTTGTTTGTTTGTTAGCGCTCACCTCTGGATGTGTGCAGATGTTGATGTCCGACCAGGTGGAGGTGGGCGGAGCCAGCTGGGAGTCGCTGCTGTTGTGAGTGTCTGACGAATCGCACCACAGCTGGAGAGACGAAGGGAAACAGCAACAACATAACTCAAAATGTTTAAAGCAGCAACAGAAACCTTTGAAACCGTTACGCTCAGTGTAACCAACATGTCTCGGTTCCTTCGGGTCGACATGTTTTTAACAACTTACAATGTCTGAGGAGGCGACTCCGAAGTTGACGGCGATGGCGGTGAGCGTGAGCATCGTCCTGGCGGGTTTGGTTTCGTGAACCCAGCAGCAGAGAGACTGCAGGGGGGCGGGGCAACGCTTAAGCTCCTCCCCCAGAGTGAGCAGCAGGAGCAGGAAGTAAACGCTGCCGCTGATCAAGAACTGAGCAGCCATCGGACAAAATCTGAGCAATATATTGGACAGTTACTGAATACATATTACACAGACAGGTAGACAGACAGGTATATGGACAGGTAGACAGAGGTAGAAGGACAGGTAGACGGAGATAGAGACCCAGGTAGACAGAGGTAGAAGGATAGGTAGACAGAGGTAGAAGGACAGGTAGACGGAGATAGAGACCCAGGTAGACAGAGGTAGAAGGATAGGTAGACAGAGGTAGAAGGACAGGTAGACGGAGGTAGAAGGACAGGTAGACAGAGGTAGAAGGACAGGTAGACGGAGGTAGAAGGACAGATAGAGGGACAGGTAGACAGGTACAAGGACAGGTAGAAGGGTAGACAGGTAGATGGACAGGTAGAGGTACAAGTAGAGGGACAGGTGGAAGGACAGGTGGAAGGACAGGTAGAAGGGTAGACAGGTAGATGGACAGGTGGAGGTACAGGTAGAGGGACAGGTAGAAGGACAGGTAGAAGGGTAGACAGGTAGATGGACAGGTGTACCGTGGGGCAGGGATCAGTGCCTGGACAGCCATCAGCAGCAGCAGCAGGATGAACGAACACACCATGTTGGACTTGAAGAGTTCGTCTCTCATTTGGGAGTACTGAGGGACAAAGGGAGGAAGGTCACCTGACAGCTCAAACACAGCCACCGCCCCCTACAGGAAGTGAAGTCATTACCTTTCCCTCCATGTTGGAGTCCTTGAACACCTGAGTGAACGTTGTGATATGCTCCTTCCTCATCCGCTCGCTGCTCCGGACCTCCATGGCCTGACAGATCCTCTTGTTGACCTCCCGCGATCCTGACCGCTGCGCTGCGATCTGATTGGGCAGCTGAGTTAACGATCCGTTCGTGAAGGTGGCGAGGATCTACGGAGTGCCACAAGAGACAAGAAAGGGTCAAACTTCCAAACATACCTCTAGAAAAACTCACATTCGTCTTTAGATGCTTCATTGTCCTCACAAAGTTCATTCCCAGGATGTCTCCGAATGGCAGCTCGGCGCTCCATGTCGTCATCTCGTCGTAACTTGGACGCCTCGCTCTCGGTGGCTCCGCCTCCTCCCGCGGCGCCGGGCGGATCAGGTAGGTGTCGATGTTGTGTTTCCTTAGAAACTCGCTGCGTTCCTGGCCGTGCCCCGCGTCCGTCTCGTAGATCCCGCCGAGAGAGTCCATTGTGGCCCGCGAGATATGAATCCGCCTGAGAGGACAGTCAAAACATTTTCAAGAAACTGAGGACACATTTTTTGGAAATCAAAGAAAGAAAATTAACATTTTGTGTTAGCATTTTGTAAAAGGAGGACATTTGTTTGAGAATGAAGGACATTTTTGGTGAAGTTAGAAATATGTCAAGTGAAAACAACCATATAATCAGTAAATCTTATGTAAAGTGGGGACAGTTTACTCATCATGGGACTGTCTGAGGATCTTGTCCTGTATTAACTTGCATTATATCAATAAAACCGTGTGTGGCTGACCCCGGCACTCCTGCGGCCTCCAGGCTGTTGGCAATGTCCACGTCCCAGCTCCAGATGTCAAACTGCCACTTCTGAAGACCCAGAACACCGCAGAGGACCGAACCCGAATGGACGCCGATCCTCATGTCCACGTCCTGCTGCAACTCCCGACGGACGTAACTGCAACAGAGACATGTAAGCGTCTCTATGGAGCTTCACGTGGCGAAGGCGAAGGTGCGTCTGTGCCATTTTTACCGTATGGTGTTGATCATACTGAGACCCATCTCCACGCAGCAGCGGGCATGCCCCCTCTGGGGCTCCGGTACTCCAGAGACACAATAATAACAGTCCCCCAGGATCTTAATGCGCAGACACTGGTGCTCCTGAACACGGTGTAAATACACACAGTCATTATTAACAGCCATTAACTGATGGATGAGTATGATGTTGAAAGAGAGAATATAATGACCTCTGCCAGCCTATCGAAGCGACCAAAGAGTTCATTGAGAGTTTTAACGAGTTCTTGAGCCGAAAGAATCAGCGACAAAGAGGTGAAGCCGATAATATCCGCAAACAGAATGCTGTGAAAGACATCAAAAACGTTGATTAAAAAACTAAATTATTAGCTGGTATTAGCATATCAGATAGAATTTTGCTAGCGATACCGTTAGCTACAAAATGTATTTCCATTTTATGCCAATTTATACTTCAGGTAAATATTCTATTATTTACTCCACTACATTTATTTTACAGATTTCGTTATTTTGCTAATTAGGATTATTAAAACATAAACTAATCAATTATGATTATTTAATATTAAACTACCAGAAGCATATAAAGCTATTAAACCAGCGCAACATTAAAGTGATAAGCTTATAATGATGTTAGCAACTGGCTACCTACTTCCACATCAAATAGACTGACAGCATCATGATCCCCCCACTGATAATGTCAGTAATTACTTGTGGGGTTCCTCAGGACTCTATCCTCGGCCCGTTATTTTTAAAAATCAGCTAACAGAAGCAGATTTGAACAGCTAGCGTCTGAGTCTGTGTGTCCAGGCCGGCTTACGCGTTTGTCTACCTGACGTCTTTGTAGTGATGGATGTAGATCTTTTGGAACTGCTGAGGCAGCAGATATTCATCTATGGGGGCCATGTCAGCGATCATCTCTAGAACCAGAAATCGAGGCAGGATGGACATCACCAGACGTTCCTGGAGGACACAGAGACGATAAATTGATATATTACGTCTGTTTTTCAAATATCTGAAGTAAAACAACTGAAGTTATTTCCAGGATAATTTAAAGCACCTCACTAAAGAGTCAAAAGCCTGAGCTTTCTACCTGTCTCTGGTTCTCTCGCTCCAGTCGGACTCGTCCCTCGATACAGCGTCTGGTCTCCAGGAAGGCCTGTCTCTGAGTCCGGTCTGACAGGTAGTGAATGAACAGACCGGCGGTGTTCATGGCCAGGTACAAGAGCGCCTTCGACAACACCTGGACAGGTAACACCAGGTAACACCAGGTAACAACAGGTAACAACAGGTGACACCAGCTGACACCAGCTGACACCAGGTGACACCAGGTAACAACAGGTAACACCAGGGAGACAACAGGTGACAACAGGTGACAACAGGTGACAACAGCTGACACCAGGTGACACCAGGTAACAACAGGTTAAAACAGGTAACACCAGGGAAACAACAGGTTACAACAGGTAACACCAGGGAGACAACAGGTGACAACAGGTGACAACAGGTGACACCAGGTGACACCAGGTGACACCAGGTAACAACAGGTTAAAACAGGTAACACCAGGGAAACAACAGGTGACAACAGGTGACACCAGGTAACAACAGGTAAGACCAGGTAACACCAGGTGACACCAGGTAACAACAGGTAACACCAGGTGACACCAGGTGACAACAGGTGACAACAGGTGACAACAGGTGACAACAGGTGACACCAGGTGACACCAGGTAAACTTGATCAGACCAGCACACGCGATCATAGCGGGAAATGTGGCGTGATATTTGAGCTCTCACCTTTCTGAAAAAGGTGTGGTCGCCGTAGTGACAGCAGACATCCAGCAGCAGGTGCAAGGAGGAGGTGGTTGCCCCGGCGACGATGGACCAGAGGAGGGGGAGGGGCAGCAGGGTGTAGGTGGAGAACAGAGAGAAGAAGACGTACCAGGAGTGATCGCTCTCCGCCCAACTGAACACACCCACCAACACCTGCAGAGCCTGAGACAGCCAGCTGACCACAGACAGGTACCTGAGACAGACAGACAGACAGGTACAGACAACAGACAGACAGGTATAGACAGACAGGTGCAGACCAACTACATTTCCCAGCATACCTCAGCCACTGCGGCGACGACATCACCGTCTTCTTGGTCAGCGACAGGAAGCAGATTCCCGCCCACAGGACGACCGATAAGGCAGCCAGCCAATCACAGGCCACGCCCCACCAGCCCGGCGGCCATGTTAGCAACAGGATGAAGAGTCTGGTGACGATGTCGATCACGTTGGTGACGACCAGCGAGGTTCTTCTCTGACCAGATGAAAACTGCTGGTAGAGCTGCTCTAAGTCTGGAGACCTGAGGACAGTTATTAGCTTAGCTACAGTTAGCTAGTTGGAAGCTACCATTAGCCACTCAGACGTTAGCTGATAAAAAGCAGTTTGTTTAAGTTTACTTGAATGTGTGTTGCAGTGCGGGGATGAAGACTCCTCTCACTGTTGACCCCCAGGAGACGAAGAAGTCGGCGTCGCCGAGCGAGTCGTGTTTTGTGTCCGCCGCCACGGTGATCCTCGGCATGGACGGGTGGATACGAGCAGCCGACGAGCGCCGCTTCTGCCAGTGCGCTCCACGAGATGCCTTATTGCGGATCTGCCTGTTCATTTAAGTTATATTGTAAATTAATTTAAGATTAAAATGAACTAAATTAATCTAACTTAAAGATTTTTTGTTGATGACCTCACTGTACCTGCTGATGACCTCACTCTACCTGCTGATGACCTCACTCTACCTGCTGATGACCTCACTCTACCTGTTAATGACCTCACTCTACCTGTTAATGACCTCACTCTACCTGCTGATGACCTCACTCTACCTGTTAATGACCTCACTCTACCTGCTGATGACCTCACTCTACCTGCTGATGACCTCACTCTACCTGTTGATGACCTCACTGTACCTGCTGATGACCTCACTCTACCCGTTGATGACCTCACTCTACTTGCTGATGACCTCACTCTACCTGCTGATGACCTCACTCCACCCGTTGATGACCTCACTCTACCTGCTGATGACCTCACTCTACCCGCTGATGACCTCACTCTACTTGCTGATGACCTCACTCTACCTGCTGATGACCTCACTCTACCCGTTGATGACCTCACTCTACCTGCTGATGACCTCACTCTACCCGCTGATGACCTCACTCTACTTGCTGATGACCTCACTCTACCAGCTGATGACCTCACTCCACCCGTTGATGACCTCACTCTACCTGCTGATGACCTCACTCTACCCGTTGATGACCTCACTCTACCCGTTGATGACCTCACTCTACCTGCTGATGACCTCACTCTACCCGCTGATGACCTCACTCTACCTGCTGATGACCTCACTCTACCCGTTGATGACCTCACTCTACCCGCTGATGACCTCACTCTACCTGCTGATGACCTCACTCTACCCGTTGATGACCTCACTCTACCCGTTGATGACCTCACTCTACTTGCTGATGACCTCACTCTACCTGCTGATGACCTCACTCACTGTTGATGACCTCACTGTACCTGCCGATGACCTCACTCTACCTGTTAATGACCTCACTCTACCTGCTGATGACCTCACTCTACCCGCTGATGACCTCACTGTACCTGCTGATGACCTCACTCTACCCGTTGATGACCTCACTCTACCTGCTGATGACCTCACTCTACCTGCTGATGACCTCACTCTACCTGTTGATGACCTCACTCACTGTTGATGACCTCACTGTACCTGCTGATGACCTCACTCTACCTGCTGATGACCTCACTCTACCTGCTGATGACCTCACTCTACCTGTTGATGACCTCACTCACTGTTGATGACCTCACTGTACCTGCTGATGACCTCACTCTACCTGTTGATGTCAGCGATGTAGGCGTCAGTGACGATGATGCGGTGCCTCCCCCTCTCCAGGCCTCCGGCGAGCCGCAGCGAGTACAGGTTGTGCTGGTCGATGATGTTTCTGACGGCGTTTTGCCACAGCAGCTGCTTCCTCCTCAGGCTGGGGGCGGGGCTTATGTTTGTGCTGAAGGTGATGTCACTGGTCTGCCGCAACGCCTCGCAGTCGCCGTTCTCCAGCGTGACGCAGGTCTCGTCCATGGTTACCTCATCTGCGAGCCGAT
Source organism: Dicentrarchus labrax (assembly GCF_905237075.1). Taxonomy (NCBI): domain Eukaryota; kingdom Metazoa; phylum Chordata; class Actinopteri; family Moronidae; genus Dicentrarchus; species Dicentrarchus labrax. The sequence goes on from NW_026136716.1 coordinate 746,433, forward strand.
TGGTGGAGAGATAAAACAGTGAACCCAGAGTCAGCCCAATTATTTTAGGCTTTTATTGTGAAATGTCCGTGGAGGAAGTGTGAGTATCACTGATGGCCATTTGATGACCATATCTAATAAAAGACAGTAAGTTGTATCTGTGAGTTCCTTTGCGTAACAAAAGACTGAAGGTCTGTCAGTGGGACAGTTGGCCTGAACACATGGCGTTGGTCCAGGTCACAGGCAGGTGGACGGCTAATCCAATCAGGTTACAGACGTGTTAGCTCTGCGAGCACACAGAGAAAAGGCTTTCAGGATGAGCTGAGTTCAGTAATGTAACATTATCTCTGCTACTATTAAATCCAATACAAAGCAGGACAGCTAACGTTAGTTTAACTCTGACAGCATGCAGGACTTATGGTGAGATCCATTTGAACCGGGAAGTTTCCGGTCTGAGACACAGTCCATACAGTAGTGTCACACTTTGGTCTGTGGATGGTTTGTATCTGAACGAAGAGTTATCAACTGCTACTGCTAACAATGGCTACTGGCTAACCTAGCTAGAGCTTGGTTTCCATCTACAGTGTGATGTCATTCGCCAGCTCAGACTTTGGACTTCTGAAGTAAATGGACTCCCACATCGTGGATGTTGGAGTCCAAAAAACATGGGCATGCTAACATTAGCACCTTTTGTTTTTCTCGTGTTTTTCCGGATGATACATTTTGTAAATCTGAATGTTTCTGTTTTAAAATATAGATATAGAGGTATTATGCTTCTCTTTAGTTCTTCTGTACAAGAGACTGAACAGACACTGCCCCGATACCTACAGCTACAGTAGCTACAGTTAGCAGCTAAAGTAGCTTACTGCTAACAAGAACTTATATTTCTTTTCATACACTGTAAAAACAAACAACTGGCAACTATAGTCCCAGAACTTTACTGTAATAAATACGGTACGATTACATTAAAAGGATATTAGTACTGTTGATTTTAAGTCGGAGTTATTAGCATCAACAGTAAGATATCAGTGTTTTCCTGTTACAGAAACCACATTGAACCTTTTTAGAGTTTACAGTCTTTTACTGACGTAGTTTGACAGTTTTTTACTGTAAAATCTACATTTTTTACATTTCATCAATGCTTCACATAACAAACTGAAACAACACATACAAACAAAAATGAACAACAATAAATAAAATGTTGTGAGGCTTAAATTTAATAGAAACAATGTGTGTGTGTGTGTGTGTGTTTCAGACCTACTTGCAGCCGTGTTGATATGTTTGTCGTCCGGATGAAGAAGTGTGTGATACCAGTCTCATGCCTCGGTCACGCCGCGTCCCGGTAGATGCTTCTGTTGTATTCTCACTAATGGTTTTCTCGCCAGCTTCGTCTTGTCTCTTTTCATCTTCTCGTTTTATTTAACCCTTCTGTTTGTACGTGAATACGTCTTTATAGTTTCATCTCCAAATGTTCTTGAAGAAAACGGCAAAATCCCAAAAGTGAAGACAATAAGAAACACAAATCTTTACATTATCTGTCTTTAATTTATCTCCAGGCTGCAAAAGACTCCAAAAGAGGTCAAAGGTCACAGCAGCTGGTTTCCAAAGTCAAATATAAGAACCAAGACGATGGAGAACGAACCGGGAACTCAGGACAAAGACAACAGAGAGAGAGGTGGATCAAAAGTGTCTGTTAATCCCATCAGGAATCCCTGAAACAGAGACAAATGACTGCTCGCTAATAGGATAGATTAACTGTGTGTGTGTGTGTGTGTGTGTTCTCAGGTGCATGATGGGATTGGCAGACCTCCCAACAGGTCACATTCTGCTTGTGTGTGTAGTTTAAGGTTTGTTTGTGACAGTGAGAAACATGTTGATTCAAACCGTCTGTCGGAGAGCAGCAAACAGACCTGAAAGTACGAAAAGTTATCAATGAATCAGTCATTCTGATCAATAACAGGGAGAAGGGTGAAGGAATCAATGAAATTAGGAACATTAAACAACAGACGAGGATTCAAAAAAAACATCCTCATGTAACAAGATGTCCCAAAATGGTCCAAAGACAGACAGAGAAGAACAGGCTGGAGGCGGAGAAATTTGTTTTATCTTTTTATTATTTCAATCCAGTAAAACGTACACACACACACACACACACACACACACACACACACACACACACACACACACACACACACACACACACACACACACACACACACACGGAGTCCTCGTTGTCTTCTGTGTTATTGTGAACCTTTGTGGAACGTCTATGCTGTGGTTTTCCCTCCACGCTGCACAAGTAAAGGAATTTGATTCATCACACCGGGTTCGTAATTCTTCAGAGAACTAGCAACTCTCAATATTATGGAAGAATTTCCCCTACACCTTAAAGTGTGTCTGAGGCGACAGGAAACGCATCATCAACGTGTGTGCGATCAGTGTGAGACGGTGGCAATCACGTTTTCAGCTCCAAGCGTGACTGAAGTTGCAGTCATGAGGTACGGAGTCCAAACTATGACAAAACTCCTCAAACACACTCGTTATCTGAGTGTGTTTGAGGAGTTTAAAACGTCTCTTCCTCGTACAAAACAAGTAAAAAACAATGCTTGTAACATTTGTCCATTTATTTATTGATCTAATATATTAATTGATGTTTTCTTCATATTAAAAAGGTCCAGTGTGTAATATTTTTTGGGTTCTATTGTCAGAAATGTAATATAATATTCATGTTTGTTTTATTTAGCGTATAATCACCTGAAGATAATAATTGTGGAAAAACATTTAAATAATAGTAATATTTTACAATTTAAATATTACAGAAAGCAACTTTAAATTCACAAATTAAAACAAAATCATAAAAATATATAAAAAGCACATTAAAGTGTTAATTCCCGTCTAAAAATATAAAACTATCAGAACATATTAATGCTGTCATTCAGCTATTCACAGTACGAAACTATCTTTGTCGGATGGTAAAGAGTTGGTAGACGGACGAGTCTTTCAGTCCGACAACCCGTCATCGTGTAAACGCCCTTGTTCAGGTCAGAGAACTTTATGAGAATCGTAGACGACAAAATTCTGTTTCACAAGAGACGAAACTGCAGCTTATAAAATGTATATTTTGTTAAATAACAACAGCAAATTACATGTGAGAAAAAGAAAGAATCAAATCACATGCTTTTAGTTGGGTAAGGGAACAACTTACTTATTTCAGGGAACAAAAAGTATTTGGTGTTATGAGAGAACTATTTAGGGAACAGTTTGTAGGTTAGATGGAACAACAAGAACTTAAGGGAACAAGTTAAGTAGAAATGTAATGAGAAAAAATAGAGTCGAGGGCACAAAATAATTATTAATAGTACTAATACCATCGTGCAGTAACTGTCACTTAAGGGAACAAGATATTAATTTAGGGCTGATGAAATTTTAGATAATAAAATAGGACACTTAAGGAAACAAATTACCAATGGGAGGGAACAGTTGAGGGAACAAATGACACATTTTCAACAAAAAAAATAGGAATCTATTTAGGACCAAATTAGAACTTAAGGGAACAGATTATAAATATAATGGAACAAATTAGTAATTTATGGGAACACATTTGTCACAAATTGTGAATTTAAATCACAACATTTTAATTCTGTTCATTTAAGTTTAAAAGCATAAATTAATAAATTAAGTAAACAAGTAATCTGAGGGAACAGAATTTGAAAGACAAACAGTATTGTAGGGCAGTTAGCAATTTCAGGGAACTACTGAATAAAACTAATTACACAATTAAGGGAAAACATTCTTAAGGGAACAAATTAGCCATTAGTGGTAACCAAATCTGGAATATGTGGTAATGTGCCCATTTATGGGAACAAATTACAAATGTGATGGATTGGTAACTTGAGGTAACGCATTGGTCACCTACCCAAACCTTAGGGAACACATCACTACTTGAGAGAAAGAAGATATATAATGGCACAAATTAGGGAACAAATGAAAGGTTTAGTCAGATAAAATGAGCACAAATCAGTCAATGTAAAAAAAGTAAATGAAGGGAACAAATGAGTCCCTTAAGGGAACAAATGAGTCACTTAAGGTATGGCAGTTTTAATGAAAAATTGGGATTTGAGGGCACAATTTCACAATCTGGGGGAACAGATTAGAAATGTAATCATATGGACAGTTGTAGGGAACAAAATAAGGAATTTGAGGGAACACATTACCCCCCCCTCCTCCCCATCCTGTAAACAGCAGCTAACTGGTTCCTGTGCAAGGTTTATAGTCTCAAACACCTCACAGTGAACCAGTCGGCCTTTGTCTTTAGACCTTAGTATTAATATTAGTTTAGTAGCTGCATTGACCAATCATCACCCAGGGGCCGGTGATGTCATCAGCAGGGGGCAGGTTGTTTGTGGAGGGACGACTGGGGCGAGGGGTTGGCAG